>NW_015166543.1:124228-128898 GCF_001447785.1 Gekko japonicus
TTGCCGCGCCACAGGATTGTCCTGTGATCGGCACCTCCCCCCTACCCACGGGACCTCCACGGGACCTCCACCGGACGTCTGATAGTGCAACACCGCATTAGTTTGCCCTGGGGCAAACAGCCACGCCTCCCCCCGCGATATCCGGCCCATGTGACCGGGGCCCAGGACTGGCGTTCCCTGCCCTTCCACCTCTCTTCCCCGGCTTTCTGCCTGCAAAGGGAGGGTGAAGGAAGTACCTTGCTTTTCAAGCAAGCGATCCGTCCCCATTTTAAAATTCATTCCCAGATCCTGGCCAGTGGCCACAGGCACCGAACGGCCCACCCGCCAGTTATCCACGCTCAGCCGCCTGATCTGCTCTAGGCAAAAGCCTTCATTGAAGTAAATATATCTATATATCTATTCTACGCATTTGGAAAAGAAAAAGGAAGCCGACCTGCCCACAGCTGTTGATGCTCTGGGTCTGAGGGTTTGTTTTTTTTACGATGCCATTAGAGCAACTCATTGAGCTGGGAGACAACGATGGATTTGCACGAACCATGGGGCCCATGTGCAGCTTCTCCGAATACATCTTCCTTACCCGTGAGACACGGCACCCACGCCCAGAGGAGCAAATCCAATTTGGTTTTACCTGGACGGGCCCTGTGTGTTTCATCGGATTCCACCTACCCAGGGCTTAGGGGGGGATAACAGGCCAGGGCCAGTGGATGGAGCGGTGGGCTCATGGATTCCGAACATGCTCAGCTGTGTCAAAGCAAACGGCCGGTTCACAGCTGCCTTTCATCACGACGACTCGCATGTCTGAACGGACCACGTACGAAGAGACATGGCACGACCAACCTTCCCTTTATCGTCTCACATCATCCTCCACCACGATGCTTTTCAGTTTGGCTGCTGGTCATGCATCCAAGGAATGGGTGCAGAAAAATGAAGCAGTGTGCGTGAACATGTATGGGTGGATGAAGAAGAAGAGGAGGAGGAGGAGAAGGAGGAGGAGGAGGAGGAGATTGGCTTTATACCCCGCCCTTCCCTCGAAGTCTCAGAGCAGCTTACAATCTCCTTCCCTTCCTCTCCCCCACAACAGACACCCTGTGAGGTCGGTGGGGTTGAGAGAGCTCTTTCGAGAACTGCTCTTGAGAGAACAGCTCTGAGAGAACTGGCTTGCCCAAGGTCATCCAGCCAGGTGCAAGTGGAGGAGGAGTGGGGAATCAAACCCGGTTCTCCCAGATCAGAGTCTGCGCTCTTAACCGCTACACCAAACGGGCTCCCGTGTGTGAACTTTGACGTGTGAACTGATGAAGCTGATGGCGCTTGAAGCAACAGGACGGTTCTGGGGTATTCAATCAACGGGGGAAAACCGATGCTGCACGTTACCCACATGCACGTCGAGAACCAGCCTCCCCCCCTCCCCCACCACGAGACTTTGCCAACCCAACAGCGGGTTGAAATCTGCAGTGTGCACCAACCAATCTGTGAATTGTCCTTTTGCCTCCCCCATTCTCACGTTGCCATACCAACCATCCCTCCCGACAGCAGAGTTCCCCTTGGCAATGTGGAAGCCGATGCCTTTCTCTTCCCTCCGCCACCCCCCACCCCACCCCAGGCAACTCTTTCCTAGGAGACCCGGGGCCATCCCTGGCGTCACGGACTTCGCCCCCTGCCCTTCCGAGAAAATCCGCAGCTGGATCCCGGATGGGCCCAGGACCGGACGGCCTGCTCTCCTCACCCCTTCCCAGCCAGAGAAAGATCCGAGTCAGAGATCTGTGAGATCTGTGGAATTGGAAGCAGCTGGCTCAATCCCGTCGGTTCTGCCCAGTGCCAG
Organism: Gekko japonicus; assembly: GCF_001447785.1. Lineage (NCBI taxonomy): Eukaryota > Metazoa > Chordata > Lepidosauria > Squamata > Gekkonidae > Gekko > Gekko japonicus. The sequence continues at coordinate 126,048 of NW_015166543.1, forward strand.
AGTCCGGGAACAGCCAGAGGGGAAACTGCCAGGCAGACCGGCCACTGAATGGAGCATTTGATAATGTCCGGTTGGAGGCGAGGGAGGGGGAAAGGGAAAGGACTGTGGAGGAAAACCAGAGCTGTCGGGAAGTCTGACTGAGAAAAGCCACAGGGGCACAAACCAGTCTGGAAATTATCTGGGATCCCTTCCCCTGTGCATGTAGATCCAGTTTGGTGTCGTGGTTGAGTGTGCGGACTCTAATCTGGGAGAACCGGGTTTGATTTCCCCACTCCTCCACTTGCAGCTGCTGGATGACCTTGGGCAAGCCATAGTTCTGGTCAGAGCTGTTCTTGAAAAAGGGCAGCCTCTGCCAGAGCTCTCTCAGCCTCACCGACCTCACAGGGTGTCTGTTGTGGGGAGGGGAAGGGAAAGGGGTTTGTGAGCCACTCTGGGACTCCGAGTGAAGGGTGGGGTGTAAATCCAATCTCTTCTATCTTCTTCTTTAGGCTCTGTCCCATTCTGTAGCCTGTCTGGGTGAATCAACATGTGGCTGGTGAGCAGGACTGCACCGCTGACACAGCTTGCACAAACTATGCACCATCTATGTGCAGGAGGAATGTGGGTGGGGGGCCAGGCGCATGGCCAGCAGGCATAATCCTGCCCTTTTCCCCCACTGGTCCACAGCTTCCTGTCCCCGGTTAAGTCACACAAGCAGTTATCTGGAGGAGAGGGAAAGACACTCTGTACATGCCCAGTGGGCCATTGCATCTAGCCTTAAGTCACGCTGCAGCTGAACCCTGGGGAGGCACCCGAGCGCCTTCCTCTGTAGAGAGCTTTTCAGCGGCCCCGTCCGCAGCACGCGCCGGCAGGGCCGGCTCACTCACTAGGCGAACTAGGTGATCGCCTAGAGCGGGACGGCCCTTAGGGGCACCAAACTGCACACGGCCCCGTACTCTGGGAGTTTCTTGATTATTTGTGTTTTACATTCTTCCTAAAATGCATTTATTTTTGAAAATTGGTGGGCGCACGGGGGGGTGTGCAGAAGGGATCCTCGCCTAGGGTGCAAAATAAGCTGGAGCCGGCCCTGTGCGCCAGATCGCCTACGCAGGATCCAGAAACAGATCCCTCTTGCTGTCCTGTCCCCCACACACACCCGTCCCCCAAGCTGCACGGCTGCTTCCATTTTTAACTTGGGAGATCTCTTCTAATGAGCTTTTGCAGCAGCAGTCCTTTTACGGTGGGAGATTCCAGGTAACGGAGAGTATTTTTAGCACCTGCGCCGTCATTATCTCATGGCCAAAGCTGCATTAGGCGGCTTGGACACGGAGGGCGTCTTGACCGCCTTTCGCCCAATGGGAGCACTGCAGTGACCCTGTGGACAGCCGCCTGGAACCCACCCACAGGAAGCGGCCTTCTGCTGAGTCAGACCCTTCGTCCCTCAAAGTCAGCATCGTCCGCTCTGACTGGCAGCCGCTCTCCAGGGTCTCTGAGGTCTTCCGCATCATCTGCTCTTAGATCCTTTCCACTGGAGGTGCCGGGGATTGAACCTGGGACCTTATGCATGCCAAGCAGAGGCTCTTCCACTGAGCCACGGCCCCTCTTTACCGCTCTCCAGGTTCTCAGGCGGAGGTCTTTCCCATCACCTCCTGCCTGGTCCTTTCAACTGGAGATGCCGGGGACTGAACCCGGGACCTTCTGCATGCCAAGCAGAGGCTCTTCCACTGAGCCACAGCCCCTCTTTACCGCTCTCCAGGGTCTCAGGTGGAGGTCTTTCCCATCACCTCCTGCCTGGTCCTTTTAACTGGAGATGCCGGGGATTGAACCTGGGACCTTCTGCATGCCAAGCAGAGGCTCTTCCACTGAGCCACAGCCCCTCTTTACCGCTCTCCAGGGTCTCAGGCGGAGGTCTTTCATGTCACCTCCTGCCTGGTCCTTTCTAACTGGAGATGCCGGGGACTGAACCTGGGACCTCCTGCATGCCAAGCAGATGCTCTGCCACTGAGCCACGGCCCCCCTCAGACACCATAAGAGATGAACACAGGAAGCCGCCTTATGCTGAATCAGACCTTTGGTCTATCCAAATCAGTATTGTCTACTCAGACTGGCAGCCGCTCTCCAGGGTCTCAGGCGGAGGTCTTTCACATTGCCTACTACCGGATCTTTTCCACTTGGAAATGCCGGGGATCGAACCTGGGACCTCCAGCGTGCCAAGCAGATGCTCTACCGCTGAGCCAGAGCTCCTTCCAAAAGCTTTTTTCTTGGGCGGCTGCTTGATACAGAAAAAGCCACAGGGAGAGGGTCACCTGGCCCGGAACCATCTGATGCAGAAGGCCACTTGTGATCTCACAGGGCCACTCATGGTCTACTTGTCTGCTGCACCCAGCCAGGCCTAAGCCAAGTGGGCACGGGAGCAAGTGATGGGTGACCTCGGGCATGACTACTTCAGTGACGCTGGACAGCTCTGGCCCAAGAAGCCGCCTCCCTTTTATCCTCACAACAACCCTGTGAGGTAGGTTAGGCTGAGAGCGTGTGACTGGCCCAAGGTCACCCAGCGAACCTCCATGGCACCAGTCGGAATGCGAACCTGTGCCTCCCACATCCTAGCCTGACGCTTTAACCACCACGCCATGCTGGCTCTCCCTTGCAAACAAGGCCCACGGCACTGAGGGAGACTTCTAAATAAAGATGCTCAGAGAAGACTGGTGGTTGTTGTTGTTTTTTAAAAAAGTGAACCCAGGAATGCTCTCAGTTAATAAACTTGCCAGCCTTCACAGCACCAAAGAATCACCCTGGCTGGATGAAGGGGAACATGTGGTTAGAAAAAAAGTAAGTGCTTGTGTTTTTAGGTTTCCGCTCTGTGCATTTGGGG
>NW_015166543.1:129904-130269 GCF_001447785.1 Gekko japonicus
TATTTCTGGCCCCTGTGTGACACAGAGTGTTGGACTGGATGGGCCACTGGCCTGATCCAACATTTGACTTCTCTTATGTTCTTAAGAATCTGTCTTATAACCACAGGAAGGAGAAAAAGCATTCCCGGGGGCCCGCCTGGGAAGGAAAGAGTTAATGCTTGCAAAGCATTGTGCAAAAGGAAGAAACAGCTTGGGAACTGCACAAGCCATTCTTTGAAAGGCCTCTCCCTGGGGGTTGTGTCTGCATTGCAACCAGGGAACGACAGGAAAAGGAATCGGGGACCTTCCTCGCGTAGACAGTTCTGCGCCTCCGCTCATTTCCCCTTATTTTCACCGGTGCTGGGAGCCAGGTTTTGAGTATAGGG
>NW_015166543.1:130387-131013 GCF_001447785.1 Gekko japonicus
AAGAAGGAGAAGAAGAAGGAGCAGAAGAGGAGGAGGAGGAGGAGGAGGAGGAGACAGGATTTATACCCCGCCCTTCACTAACCAAAGGAGTCTCTCAGAGCGGCTCACAATCCCCTCCCCCTCCCCACAACAGACACCCTGTGAGCAGCGTTCCCTCTAAGCTGAGTGAGTGTGAGCTAGCTCACTGTTTTTTAGCCTTCGGCTCACACATTTTCATTTTCGCTCAGGAAGGAGGGCTCCAGAGCAAACTGATTCACGCAGTAGTCAAATTGCTCGTGCCAGTGGAGGAGTGGGGAATCAAACCTGGTTCTCCCAGATTAGAGGCTGCACACTTAAGCACGACACCAAACTGGCTCAGTTTGAATGCCCAGGCAGGCATGGATACTGGAGAAAGACCACAACTGGAGCATGTCACTGGGAGGGGCAGCTTGCCCCAGAGAGCCGTCCTCCCACACACACACCGCACACACCAGAAAGAACCTGCCAGGTGCCCTTCTTCAGTGGCCTGCTCTGGTAAAGGCCGGGCAAGCCCCAAAATCCACCTGCCTCCACGCCCCCGACTCCCGGGCACCTAAGGCCCTTCTCTTCGGCTGTGATTTTTACGGCTATAATAAAGCCGCCGAGAA
>NW_015166544.1:0-1790 GCF_001447785.1 Gekko japonicus
GTGGCATGGGGTCACGGAGGTAATGAATTTGAGAGAGGGAGCCGGTGGACCATTGCTTGTAGGAGATGAATATTGTGTAGTGGGTTGCCACATGGATGGACGAGAGACAACGAAGTAGTACATAGCACGCTTTATTAGGTACACAACAAGCCAGGGACAAACGGCCGGCCGGCCAACTATATACACAACCAGGGGCACACCCCTGGGTCCCATTGGCGGGTTTGAATCTCCCGCCACGGTCCCATTGGTTCCCCCAGTGGAGGGACTAGGATCCTAGTCCCCATTGTTATTCCTGCTTCAAGCTCAGGGTGTTCGCTGGCCACCCAGTGGTGGTCAGCATCCACAACATCCACAACACTTTTAAACACAGACAACTGGATTTTCAACTAACTTGTTTCCTTTGTGCTCAAATGGCTTTAAGTTCTTTGCACAATTGTATCGTTTGGTACAGGGGTCCGGGTCCCCAAACTGTTTGAGCCCATGGGCACCTTTGGGCCCAGCTACAAAATGACTGCCATGGGAGGTGCAGTGAGCCACAAAATGGCTGCCAGAAGGGGCGGAGCCAACCACAAAACATCACGGAGCGAAGTGATGCATAACGCTAATGCTAGTTCTTCAACATTTCATGCAGGAGCTCTGCTTAACAGGAGGCCTTTTGAAATGAATGCGTTGTTGGAAAATAGTTTCTTGCACACACACACACACAGCCACACAGTGAGGACCCTTGTGCTATGGTGGCAACCGCTGCCAGAGCAATGATTCTTTTGAATCTGCACAACCAATCAGATCTCCAAGAGCCATTCAGAAGCCCTGCTGGCAATACCCCTCCGGACCCTGCCCACTGTCAAATTTCCCACAGCATCAATGAAGTACACACTTGTAGGAAGGTTTTACTTTATTTGAAGCTATAGGTGCATAGACAGGATCACTGTTCGGAATGAGGGGGGAGCAAAGAGCATGGCATGTTATAATACATTCAAACCATTGAGGCCCAACTGCGGGAGTTCCCGCGCGCGCCATCGGGCCTGGGAGTAAACGCTTCTAGGCAACACACGTTATCTCTTTCTCACGGTGTTTCGTGAGATCCTCCAAGCAACTAACGAGCAGCAGCAACCACCTGTGGCCTTGAGAGATATAGACGTTTCGGCAGCTAAGCAATTAAGCGCATCAACAGGTCTACATATGAAAGTGAAAGCAATCAAGTGCACACAGAAAGAAGAAAACAAAACATTGGCAGCTTGCTGACACCCACTTCCTCAAAACACCTGGGCACCAAGAAAGGTGTTGGCAGTCGCCATGGTACCCAGAGGGACCGCCTTGGGGGTCCCTGGTCTAGTCCACAAGCTTCCTGAATATTCTACCTCTGTGAAGTTCTGCTCATTGAGAGCCAGTTTGGTGTGGTGCTTAAGTGCGTGGACTCTAATCTGGGAGAACTGGGCTTGATTCCCCACCCCTCCACTTACACCTGCTGGTGTGACCTTGGGTCAGTCACAAGTTCTCTCAGAGCTCTTCTTTCAGGAGCAGTCCTTGAAAGAGTTCTCTCAGCCCTACCTTCCTTACAGGGTGGGGAGGGGAAGGAAAAGGAGATTGTAAGCTTCTTTGAGACTCCTTCGGGTAGTGAAGGGCGGGGATAAATCCAATCTCCTCCTCCTCCTCCTCTCCAGCGGATATCCGTTGCAGTTCTGATTGGACGATAGTGTTTCTTTACCCTTTTGGACCCTTGTGGTGAAGGGGTTTATTTGGTCAGTATATGCAAGAGGATTTCAGATCTAAATATCTGGAATGTTTTC
>NW_015166544.1:1996-2116 GCF_001447785.1 Gekko japonicus
GTACTAACTGGTGCTGACGCTGATTGGCTTCCAAAGTCTATAAGATCAGGCCAGCCTGGGCTATCCAGGTCAAGGCAAGAGACGTTCAGAGGTGGTCTGTCATTGCCTAAGAATGTAAGA
>NW_015166544.1:4394-7963 GCF_001447785.1 Gekko japonicus
TGTTTAAATCCCCCCAAAAGTGCCAGAGCGTTCCGTGCGCATGCGCACGGAACGCTCTGGCACTTTTGGGGGGATTTAAACATCCCCCTGAAAGTTTTTTCAACATTTAGCATTTTTGTGCACACGTGGGGACCGCCCCACATGTGCACAAACCTCTCCCTCCCCCCCAAGTGCCCCCGATGTCCGGATCTAAGGATCCGCACAGAGGGGGCCAGTTCAGTATTAGATATATAGATATGCTCTCTGCTTAAACCACTATATGATCGAATGGATACAATGCAAAATGCCATGACAGAAACTAAAGCGGTTGCAGAAAAAGCTTTAAATGCCAGTCTTACAGAGGGCTTCTAGCGTCCTGGCCCCACTGCTGGACCTCCTGATGGCACCTGGTATTTTTGGCCACTGCGTTACAGAGTGTTGGACTGAGTGGGCCATCGGCCTGATCCAACATTGGCTTCTCTTATGTTCTTATAAGAGCGAATTGGATAAACATATGGAGCAGAGGTCCATCTGTGGCTCTTAGCCACAAGGTCTAGATAGGAACTCTTGGTCTGGGGCAAGGGATGCTCTGTATCTTTGGTGCTTGAGGGGGGGGCAACAGTGGGAGGGCTTCTGGTGTCCTGGCCCCACTGCTGGACCTCCTGATGGCACCTGGTATTTTTGGCCACTGTGTGACACAGAGTGTTGGACTGAGTGGGCCATTGGTCTGATCCAACATTGGCTTCTCTTATGCTCTTATTGTATTTAATTCCCACTTTTTGTGGAATTAAGGAGTCACAAGGAGAATGGTGGATAAGTGAGGATTGTACACATGAAAACATGAAGCTGCCTTCTACTGAATCAGAACCTGGGTCCATCAAGGTCTACTCAGACTGCCAGCAGCTCTCCAGGGTCCCAGGCAGAGGTCTTTCACATCACCGACCTCCAGATCCTTCAACTGGAGATGCCGAGGATTGAACCTGGGACCTTCTGCATGCCAAGCAGAAGCTCTACCACTGAGCCACGGCCCCTCCTTACAGCTCTCCAGGATCTCAGGGAGGGGTCTTTCACATCACCTACCTCCAGATCCTTTAACTGGAGATGCCAAGGATTGAACCCGGGACCTTCTGCATGCCGTGCAGATGGTCTACCAACTGATCCACAGCCTCTCCCAATGTCCATGTAGGTTTTTTAGGCTGCCGTATGGTACAAGATGAAGAGTCCAGCAAGAAGTTAGGCTGGAATGAAATATATGTATTGCAACTTGCAACCTTTCGGCTCCCAGTTTTTAATCTTGCTTAGGGCTGTTGGAGCTAACTGGGACCTTCATACTGGTAGTGCTCAACCTATTGTGGTGACCCACATTCAGGGCTACCAGTCAAAAGGTTCAAGACTCTGACATTCTCCCAGGCTTTGGGGTTCCTTGACTCATTGGTTTCCTTTGGCTAGGCAGCAGTGTTTCCTCTAAGCTGAGTTGGTGTGAGCTAGCTCACAGTTTTTTAGCCTCCGGCTCACACATTTTTGTCTTAGCCCAGGAAGGAGGGCTCCAGAACCAACTAAGTTATGCAGCAGCCAAATTGCTCACTCGCAGTTTGAGTGCCAGTAGCTCACAAAGTAGAATTTCTGCTCACAAGACTCCACAGCTTAGAGGGAGCATTGCTAGGCAGGGCTATTAATTATTCCTGGCCAGCCCAGACCCTTCTCACCCACTGCCCTGTGACCTGGCATGCCTCAGTGTCTTGAAAAATGTATGCGAATCTGCCAAAATCCAAGAGGTTATGGCAGGCCACAAATTGACATGGGGAGGAGCCAAGGTCTGCCTCCATTTCCATTCCCTCCTAGGGCAGGTCATAGATTTCCAGCAGCAAGGGGTATTCATTTAATATCATGCCTTGATGCCACCTTAATTATGTTACCTGTTTCAAGCCCAGAAATGGAAAGGTGGCATACAAGCCCACAGGGAACCATGGGTGGGAAGAACAATTTGGAAATCCCCCTACCTCCAAAATTTATCAAAAGTTAGAGTAGGGTTGATTTGCCCATACTCAATATTCCCTCCTTTAACTGACCCTCAGCTAATCTCAACATTCCCTGCCTCCTGGAACATGTTTAGTTCTCATCAGTTCTGTTTTTCTTTTCTTTTTTGTTTGTTTGCCGTTAATTTACCAAAATTCCTTTGCTGCGGGTGGCTCCACCATGCAGCTTTCATGATGAGCGCAGGGTCCAGTCTAATTATTGTGAGATAAATAAATACACACATTTGGAAGCCAAGTCTCAAATTGACATATATCAATATGCCATTTGCCAAAACAAAACTCAAGAACGTTTCCAGCCGGAAAGTGCCGAGCCAAAACGAGGAAGCGTGTATCATCAGAACGAGAGAGATGATCCTGAGCCCACACTTTAGCATAAAATATTATTTAAAATATTCCAGATAACAATGTAAAATGAGGCACAGCCACAGCGAAAAGAAAATTGTACCTTTGCTTTCCTGGAATTAGATTTGTCAGCTTTTTGGCAAAACAGGGGAAAGTGTTGTTTTCTAATCAACGTTTGGAATAAAATATGCTATTTTGACACGGCGTGTCACTTTGAAGTGAAACACAGTCTGACTCAACAATTTTACGAACAAGCATCAATTCGATTTGTTTCAATTTTTTTTTAAAAGAAAGCTTGACGTGGGGACGGTGGTGGTGGTGGGGAGACTATGAGACAAAATGAATTCCACCGGGAATTTTATGTATTACTAAAACCACATTTACAGAATAGGTTTTTTTTCCCCCTAGCTCAGAATGACTCATTCAAGGTGAACCCTTACAAGCTTTTAGGGGAATTTTGCAAGATTATGCAGTTTATTAAAGCTTGGATCATGTTTCAGTGCCAAAAACCTCACTGCTTATTCGGCTTCTTCCAAGAGACCTGAACTTGTGGTAGCCGGACCTAAGTGGCCGAGCTGAGGACTCCCTTAATAAACTCCGGACTCCCTTAATAAACATGTGATTTCAAGACAGAACGATGCACAAGAGATCTTTGCCATGGGCCAGAGATCCCTTCAAGGTCATAGACCAGTTTGGTGTCGTGGTTAAGTGCAGGCGGACTCTAATCTGGGAGAACCGGGTTGTATTCCCCACTCCTCCACTTGCACCTGGCTGGATGGCCTTGGGCAAGCTATAGTTCTGATAAGAGCTGTCCTTGAAAAAGAGCAGTTTCTGTCAGAGCTCTTTCAGCCCCACCTGCCTTACAGGGTGTCCATTGTGGGGAGGGGAAGGGAAAGGAGTTTGTAAGCTGCTCTGAGACACCTTCGGGTAGTGAAGGGCAGGGTATAAATCCAATGTCTTCTTCCTCTTCTTCTTCTGATTGTGGTGGCTTTTGTTGTTGTTGTTTCTGCTGGATCTTCATTACACTGTAAACCTCCAGGAAGAAGGAGGAGGAGGAGAAGGAGAGAAGAAGGAGAAGGAGAAAGAGAAGGAGAGATTGGATTTATACCCTGCCCATTCGGAGTCTCAGAGTGGCTTACAAACTCCTTTCCCTTCCCCTCCCCACCACAGACACCCTGTGAGGTAGGTGGGGCTGAGAGAGCTCTGACAGAA
>NW_015166544.1:8831-22801 GCF_001447785.1 Gekko japonicus
CTGCCCAAAAATAGCCCTGCGACACAGCCAGTTAATTTTCAGTTGAGTCTGAACTGGTGCCCCACCATCAAGACATTGAGAATATCTGTAGAACTACTTTTGGAATGACTGTCACCCTCTCGGTAGTTACATAGACTTTGGAGAGAACACCCTGTACATTGTTGGTACTAGTCTCCGTGAAGCAGTTTAGTGAAACGAGGGAATCTATACCCAGGATCCTCGTGTGAGGATGATTCTCCTCTCAATGATCCATCCTTTGATGTTGATGGTTTTATAACATTTACGAAACCGTACTTACCTGTTTGTAACTGAGCACATTAGAGCTCCGTGGGATTGTATGATTTCTGTTCCTGTAACTGTATATAATATTCGAACATTAGATATATAAAAATTTATCATACACAAGTTTATTTAATCATTAGATTTATTTAGCATCTTACAGTTTGGTGTCGTGGTTAAGTGCGTGGATTCTAATCTGGGAGAACCGGGTTTGATTCTCCACTCCTCCACTTGCACCTGCTGGATGACCTTGGGCAAGCCATAGTTCTGATAAGAGCTGTGTTTGGGAAAAGAGCCTTTTCTGTCAAGACCTCTCTCAGCCCCACTCACCTCACAGGGTGTCTGTTGTGGGGAGGGGAAGGGAAAGGAGTTTGTAAGCCACCCTGAGACACCTTTGGGTAGTGAAGGGCGGGGTATAAATCTAACCACTTCTTCCTCTTCTTCTGATTGTGGTGGCTTTTGTTGTTGTTGTTGCTGCTGGATAGGGGGTCACAATCCCCAGGCTGCAAGCATTGAGTGAAACCTTGGGAGGTGAAACACAGCAGAAAAGAGCAAGAGTCCAGCAGCACCTGTACATAAGAACCTAAGAGACGTCAATTTTGAATCAGGCCAATGGCCCCTCCAGTCCAACACTCTGTGTCACACAGTGGCCAAAAAGACCAGGTGCCATCAGGAGGTCCAGCAGTGGGGCCAGGACACTAGAAGCCCACCCACTGTTGCCCCCCCAAGCACCAAGCATACAGAGCATCCCTTGCCCCAGCCTCAGAGTTCCTATCTATACCTTGTGGCTATAGCCACCGATGGACCTCTGCTCCATATAAGAACATAACAGAAGCCAATGTTGGATCAGGCCAATGGCCCCTCCAGTCCAACACTCTGTGTCACACAGTGGCCAAAAAGACCAGGTGCCATTAGGAGGTCCAGCAGTGCGGCCAGGACACTAGAAGCCCTCCCACTGTTGCCCTCCCCAAGCACCAAGAAGACAGAGCATCCCTTGCCCCAGACCGAGAGTTCCTATCTGTACATTGTGGTTAATAGCCACTGGTGGACCTCTGCTCCATATGTTGATCCAATTCCCTCCTGAAGCCGTCCATGCTGGTAGCCACCACCACCTCCTGTGGCACTGAATTCCACGTGTCAATCACTCTTTGGGTGAAGAAGGACTTCCTTTTATCCGTTCTAGCCTGACTGCTCAGCAATTTCATGGAGTGCCCACAGCTAAGAAAACTTGTGGCAGGGGAGGAGCTTTCGTGAGTCACTGCCCACTGCCTCAGAAACCCACTGCTCACTTCTTCGGCAGTGACGCACGAAGGCTCCAGTTTGGTGAGTGGTGAAGTGCGTGGACTCTAATCTGGGAGAACCGGGATTGATTCCCCACTCCTCCACTTGCACCTGGCTGGATGGCCTTGGGCAAGCCATAGCTCTGATAACAGCTGTTCTTGAAAAAGAGCCGTTTCTGTCAAGAGCTCTCTCAGCCCCACCTACCTCCCAGGGTGTCTGTTGTGGGGAGGGGAAGGGAAAAGGAGTTTGTAAGCGGCTCTGAGACACCTTCATGTAGTGAAGGGCAGGGTATAAATCCAATCTCTTCTTCTTCTTCTTCTTCTTCTTCTTCTTCTTCTTCTTCTTCTTCTTCTTCTTCTTCTTCTTCTTCTTCTTCTTCTTCTTCTTCCTCTGCTGCCACCAGTCTCGTTAGTCTCTAAGGCACTGCTGGACTCTTGCTCTTTTCTGCTGCCATAAGCAGACTAACAGGGCTCCCCATCTCAATCTCTTGCCAATTGTGCTTGCAGAACATGTGCACGGAAAGGTCCTTCCAGTGCTTTGATTCTATGACTCATCTAAATTAGTCAAACGAGCCCGGTCTTGGCAAGGCTGCGGGGGGGGTGGGAATCTTCTGCTGTCAGCGGTTTCTTGTTAAGACCCAAACGGGAGACGGCGAATGGGCGCATGCTGCCTCACTTCTCCCAGAACCGTCAAATGCCCAGGCGCAATCTCAAAGTGCAGGCTGCCGCTGATGCACCGAGCCCTGATTGCAGAGCCTCAGGTACCCAAAACCCCAGGTGGCTTCTGCCTCCCGTTGGGACCACCCAGAAGACAGTCTGTCTCCTCCCTGTTTGTGTTCTGGAGAAAGCAATTTCTCCTGATGAGAGGCGACAGGGCCCTTTCCCCCATCATGTCAAGCGGGACAGCAGATTCCCCCCCCCCCAGCACAAGATATGACTTCGCAGCATGTCACTTGTCAAGCGTGAAGAAGAAATAAATCAATGTGGGGAGAGATGTGAATGGAACCCTGGAAAACAATTAAGCGGGGCGCAAGATAGTAAATGGGTAAAAGCAGGGGTCGTTTCGTAGAAAAAGAGGTGCAGGGGCTCATTAGCATAACTCATTGGCATGCAGAAGGTCCCAGGTTCAATCCCAGGTGTCTCCAGTTAAAGGAAAGATCTGGCAGTAGATGATGCGAAAGGCCTCCACCTGATATCCTGGAGAGCTGCTGCCAGTCGTGAGTAGACGATATTGACTTTGATGGGCCAGGGCTCTGATTCAGTAGAAGGCAGGAACAGGGCGGGTGAATACAGATGGCCTCTCTCAACAAACCTCTCCTGCAGAATGTGTTGGTAACTGGTTAGCAATCCTATCCAGAGCCCACTGCTAGCAACGACTTCCTTCTCCTGGATAGCTGCTCATCAAATTTGTTTCCATTGCTTAGGTAGACCAGGTTACCAGATGGTCGTATACATCCAGTGACAAGTTGACCATTAGATTTCATTATACTTGTATCCAGGGGTCATTTCGTAGAAAAAGAGGTGCAGGGGCTCATTAGCGTAAGAAGAAGAAGAAGAAGAAGAAGAAGAGATTGGATTTATACCCCGCCCATCACTACCCAAAGGTGTCTCAGAGCGGCTTACAAAGTCCTTTCCCTTCCCCTCCCCACAACAGACACCCTGTGAGGTGGGTGGGGCTGAGAGAACTCTGACACAAACTGCTATTTCAGGAACAGCTGTGCCAGAGCTTGTGATTGACCCAAGGTCACATCAGCAGGTGCAAGTGGAGGAGTGGGGAATCAAACCCGGTTCTCCCAGATAAGAGTCCGCACACTTAACCACTACACCAAACTGGCTCATTTGCATATGCCACACCCCCTGACATCACCGGAAGTGTGTCAGAAGGCAAAACCCACCGCTCAGGCTCCACTGGACTGTTTTGCATTGCTAGCTATTGGGGGGGGGGAGATATGCAGATCTGTCCTCGCAGAGGAGGGAGAGCTTGTGCCTTAAAGGTGCCACTGGACTGTTCTGGACCAGGGGGGCTCTGCAACTTACCTGGCTGCTTCTTGCTCTGACTGAGGGCTGCTGGAAACAGGGGGCGGGGCTTGTTGCATGTGCCCGCCCCCTGGGCTCTTTACTGCCAGAGCACCGCTCCTGTGCGCTCCTGCAGGAAATGACCCCTGGGTAAAAGGGGTCCCCAAATGAGGCATGAGGGACAGGAGAGGCCTGGCCATGGGGGGAGGATTAGAACGGACCATTAACTCTATGCTTCTGCATCACCAGGTTGGCTCAGTGGATCGGACGTGCTGCTGAGCCACATGCGCCCGTGTCATTCTAACGTGCACAGTTTTACACGGTAAGGCAATGCTGACACCTGCCCAAGGAGGGACTCTTCGTCCCGGCGAATGTTTGTTACCAAACATTCATCTATCGAAGTACGTTCCCTTTCCTTCCCTACAGTGTCAGGGAACCCAATGAATTTCCCCACAATTATTTGTTCTGATATCTGCACCCTCATGTGGTGACAATGAGTTATGGCCATGGAAAAGGGACCATCTGAGAAATGGCTCTCACCAGCAGGGGGCCTAACTGGAAAAAATTAGTGGGAGTTCACACCAGTGTTCCCTCTAAGATGAGTTAGTGTGAGCTAGCTCACAGTCTTTTTAGCCTCCGGCTCACACATTTTCGTCTTAGCTCAGGAAGGAGGGCTCCGGAGCAAACTAATTCATGCAGCGGCCAAATCCCTCGCTCACAACTTTAATGCCAGGAGCTCACAAAGTAGAATTGTTGCTCACAAGATTCCACAGCATAGAGGGAGCCTTGGTTCACACCATGATGAGAATTTCTTGTTTTAAAAGAACGGATTGCATAAAGTCAGCCTCTGGACGGCATTTGTAAAATGAGAGGTCCCAAGCTCTGGTTTCTGGTTCCAGGTACTAAGCCTCTGAAGCGCAGAGCCAGGAGGCACCATCAGGGGAAGGCCTCGGCCTCTGTCCCCTGTTTGTTGTCCTTCCAGAGGAACTGGTTGGCCACTGTGTGAGAGAGGATGCTAGAACAGATGGACCACTGGTCTGATCCAGCAGGATTCTTCTCACATTCTTATTAGCTTTAAAAGGGGACTGGCTCGATTCATGGATTTATTATTTGCTTATTGTACGGCAAGATTCATGAAGGATAGGCCGAATTGTCGCTCACAAGATTCCACAGCATAGAGGGAGCCTTGGTTCACACCATGATGAGAATTTCTTGTTTTAAAAGAACGGATTGCATAAAGTCAGCCTCTGGACTGCATTTGTAAAATGAGAGGTCCCAAGCTCTGGTTTCTGGTTCCAGGTACTAAGCCTCTGAAGCGCAGAGCCAGGAGGCACCATCAGGGGAAGGCCTCGGCCTCTGTCCCCTGTTTGTTGTCCTTCCAGAGGAACTGGTTGGCCACTGTGTGAGAGAGGATGCTAGAACAGATGGACCCCTGGTCTGATCCAGCAGGATTCTTCTCACATTCTTATTAGCTTTAAAAGGGGACTGGCTCGATTCATGGATTTATTATTTGCTTATCGTACGGCAAGATTCATGAAGGATAGGCCGATCAGTGGCTAATAGCCATGGTGACTACAGAGAGCCTCCATGTTCAGAGGCACTAAGCCTCTGAATCCCAGTGCCAGGAGGCAAAAGCAGGAGAAGGCCTCGACCTCTCTGCCCTGTTGTTGGCCCTCCAGAGGAACTGGTTGGCCACGGTGTGAGACAGGAGGCTGGACTAGATGGACCCTCCCTGGTCTGATCCAGCAGGGATCTTCTGATGTTCTTATCAGGGGAAGGCCTTGGCCTCTCTGCCCTGTTGCTGGCCCTCCAGAGGAACTGGTTGGCCACTGTGTGAAACAGGATACTGGACTAGGTGGACCCTCCCTGGTCTGATCCAGCAGGGCTCTTCTAACATTCTTATCAGGGGAAGGCCTTGGCCTCTCTGCCCTGTTGGAGGAGCTGGTTGGCCACTGTGTGAGGCAGGAGGCTGGACTAGAGGGACCCTCCCTGGTCAGATCCAACAGGGGTCTTCTCATGTTCCAGGCTGTGATTGCTCAGTCATGGTGATTGAAGTGTCCTGGCCTGATAAGCCTAGCCATACATTAGCCAGCTAGTGTTGCCAGCTGCAGCCTGGGAAATTCTTGGAGATTTGGGGGTGGCGTCTGGGGAGGGCAGAGTTCAAGAGGACCTCAGTGGGGTACGGTGCCGTAGAGTCCGCTGTTTTCTGGAGTTCAGTGGGAGATCTCCAGGCCCCACCTGGAGGTTGGCAGTCATATCTAGCGCTGCTGCCTGATCCTAAGGCCATGGTCCTCCTCCAGTGGCTGACTCATTCTGAACTCCCCAGGAGAGGTCTTGCTGAGACTCATTCTGAACTCCCCAGGAGAGGTCCACTGGGAAGGGTTGCAATGAACAGCTGCCCTAGAGGGCTGCTGGCAGCCCAAAACCAGTTGAGCCCAAGATGCCCCCCCCATTTTACATCATCACCCCCACAGCCTGGGTCCAAGTTGAGTGGTCCCTGCTGGTACCACCGGGATCACCTGACTCAGCTGGCCCCCGGGCAGGGCTGTTTTAATGCCCCCCCCCCATCCACCCTTTCCTGTGTCATAGCCTCACTTGTTTTTTCAACCTTGGAATTCATCCCAAGGCAGAAAGCAGCTAACAACCGTATGGAGAGGAGGTCACCGAACTCAGCAAGAGGAGATGGCATTGATTAAATCCTCCCCGTCTCGTACTTAGGAAGGGTAATTGGGTCATCAAGCATTCCACACAGAGCCCATTCCGCTACGGCCACGCTGGCAGCCTCCTCTTCCTCCTCCTGGCATCCTTCTCAAGAAGATGCAGGAGCCTAATTAGGGCTGCGGTCACACGGAGCAGTAGCCACGCTACTGAGACGGATGATAGGCGGATTTTCCGGGCGCGATCACACCGCAACATCTGGGAAGCTTAGAGCTCCCATGGCGAACCCGAGGCTTCCCTCCGAAGATGCGCAGTTAAAAACTAGTACCTCCGAGGTACCTCCCCAAACCCTGCCATCCCCAGGCTCCACCCCCCCCCTCAAATCTCCAGGTATTTCCCAACCTGGAGCTGGCAACCCTAGAGTCCTGTGGTGTCCAAAGCTCACTTACCCTCTTGTCATAAATGCTGGTTGACTTTAGAAGTGCTAACCATCTCAGATTTCAGCCTTTTCCACCGCTGCGTTCCCTTGACTGACACAAAGAACCAGGCCTCTCCCCACCTTTATAAGAGCTGTTTGGCGGGGCGGGCGTCTTTCCAAAGCAATTAATGTTATTGTTTCATTTCTTGGGGCTGTAAAAGTAGGAAATTTACAAGAAATATAGGAGGCTATGAGGTATGGCCTGGTGCTGCGGCAGAAGAAGGCACGTAATTAGATCCGCCAGAGCCCATTCGATTCCCATCTGTTGAGCACGTCCCATTAAAAACACCCTTCTCTTTGCTTCAAGAAATATTATTAGCTTTAATGTGGCAAGGGGAGGTAAGAAAGCACAACAGACTTCAGCAGTAATGTTTCTTGGATGGGTCCAACGTAGCCAGAATGCATTTAATGACTAAAGCACAGGGCTTCTGGTATCGGATGGGTGACCTCTATGGAATGCAAGGAGAGACGGCTTTCTGATGATGCCCTTGGCATCGACACCTGGCTCTCCAACATGTTATGTTTAACCTGGGAAAGAGAAGGCTTCGAGGGGACAGGATTGCAGTCTTCAAATATCTGAAGGGCTGTCATGTAGAAGATGAAGCAGATCTATTCTCTCTTGCTCCGGATTGCAAGACTAGATTCAATGGGTGGAAATTACAAGGGAGTCGTTACCGGCTAAATATCAGGAGAAATTTCCAAACTGTAAGAGTGGTTGAGCTGTGGAACAGTCTGCCTCGGGAGGTGGTGGATGCTCCTTCACTGGACGTTTTAAAGCGGAGGCTGGACGACCATCTTTTGAGTATGTTGTAGGGCTCTCTTTCGGCTCTGCTCCTGCAGAGTGCAGGGGGTTGGATTAGATGACCTGCAAGGTCCCTTCCAACTCTAATATTCTATGATTCTATGATTCCAAGCAATTGGACTCTCAGTGACCCAAGAGCAGGGTGAGTTTGTACCCAGCCTTGACCCGCTAACCCAATCCCAGACCTGGATAAGGGGTTGAAGGTTCTAGGGATGAAAGGAAAGACGTGTTCTCCATTGCACAGTGCATGATACAGTCCAGGGTAAGTCACCTGATCTGTTTTGCAGGGGAAACTCGCTGCACAGTGAAACAGCCCTGTAATTCATGCATCATTCCTTGACCTATGCACACCTGCAGTTTAATTAAGGGAACATTTCTGAAAACTATGGTGTAACTGCTGGTACTGCCAATGTGAATGAAGAGGATTCATACTCTCGTATGCATCAGCAGTTACGATGCTGGGATGGGTTCGTACCGATTCCCCCTCAGCGAGACCTTGCTTTGGGACATAGGATGACCAGGTCACCCTTTATATAACTGCTTTTGAAGGAGGAGGAGGAGATTGGATTTATACCCCACCCTTCACTCCCCGAAGGAGTCTCAGAGCGGCTTACAATCCCTTTCCCTTCCCTTCCCCACAACAGACACCCCATGAGGTAGGCGGGGCTGAGAGAGCTCTCGCAAGAACTGCCCTTAAGAGAGCAGCTCTGAAAGAACCTATGACTGACCTGAGGTCACACCAGCAGCTGCATGTGGAGGCGTGGGGAATCAACCCTTGTTCTCCCAGATTAGAGTCCGTGCTCTTAACCCCTACACCAGACTGGCTCTCCAATTTGGACACCCCTGAGGTGTCTTCAGATACCAATTTACATACCAACCTGTCCTTATTCCATACTTCTAATCTGGGGTTACAGAAGAACTAGTGTGTTTTCATATTATGTTCATATTTATGTTATGAAAGTCCCAGGCAAAAGTTTTTATGGGGTCTCCAGTCTTGGAGTACCACTGTCCTTTTGAAGACAAAGCAAAGATCTTTGTCACACAAAGGCAAAGATAGCAAAGTCAACAGACTTCTCTTTTGCTCCAAGAAGTTCTAGAGCAGGGGTGTCCAACATGTGGCCCACGAGCTGGATCAGGCCCTTGGAGGGGTCCTACCAGGCCCATGGTGGCTGTTTCCTGCTACCTTTTCCAGTTCTGCTGCTGCTGCTACATCGCAGCTTGCTTTACCAGACTCTTTCAGTTGCACAGGAGAGATAGAGAGGCAAGCTTCTCCTATGCAATTGAGAGAGTCTAGTAAAGCACTGGCTGAGGCTCCTCCCCCTCCTCCTCCCAGGGGGATGGAGGGAACCAGCCAGAGCTCGCTTCCTGGCCAAGCTGCCTCAATCCTATATAGGAGACAAAGGGAAGCCTTTCTTTCCTTCCACTGGCTGAGGCTCCTCCCTGAAAGGAAGGAGAGCTTGCTATGTTGGGCTGCCTCAATCATATGGGAAAAATACCAGATACCTTTGAGACCAACAAAGTTTTGTTCAAGCTATGAGCTTTTGTGTGTGTTGCTACAGTGTGTGTTCTGTTTGGCTCTTTATGCCAGGGCTCTCTTGGTGCAACTGGGTTTTCTCCCCCTTCTCACTGTATTCATGCCTACATGATCCAGTCTTTCTCAGTAAGAAAGCAATCTGAACTATTTTAGAGGAGGAATAGCAACAAGCCAGTGAAGTGGATTAGGCTGAGAGTGTGTGTCCAGACGAAGTTCACCCAGCACATTTCCTTTGTAGGAAGTCGTAGTTATTTCTCTGGGGATGACCCTTCTAGGTTGCCAGCTCCAGGTTGGGAAATTCCTGGAGATTTGGGAGGGGTAGAGCCTGGGGACGGCAGAGTTTGGAGAGGGGAGGGACTTCAACATGGTATACGCAAACTTTGTTCTGGAAATATTGAGTAATATTAAGACTTCAGACCAACACGGCCACCCACCTGAATCAATATATCCAGTTAGGCTGCTTCTGTGTTTGTCTCTGGGCATAGAGTCAATCAGATCTTTGCCTCTTCTGAGGAGTTTTGGAGTTACCTGGTGGAGTCAGGCAGCCAGTTCTCTCTCTCTCTGTCTGTCCCCCTCTCCCTCCCTCTCTCCTCCACATTATCCTCAGTACTCGAAATGAAAGATCAAAATCCTTCCTTTGTATTGGGAGGTTAAAAAAAAAGAGGTAGCCCGTTTCCTGCTGGGTTTCCCATTGTTGTCGAAAACAACAAAAAGATGAGGAAAGGAGCCGCTTCCAAATGACTTTTTCCGCGGCTCAAAAGAAAAATTATGACGAGAAAGAGCGCCTTTGTCTCGGTGGGGTCTTTCTGCCATATGGAAGAGATAACCAACAAAGCAGCCTGTAACACCCCTCGAAAACCCGCTCTCTGCAAATTAATGAACAGACACACCCTGAAAGAGATTTATTTTCCCCACACACCTTCCGCTTTATCAAAAGAACCCATTAGCTGCAGGTAATAACTAGCGCAATGGGGAAGATTTAGCTATTATGTGGTGCTTTTTTAATAAAAACGGGGGAGGGGGACACACACACACAGAGACACACACTATCTGTCATGGTGGTAGCAGAGAGGAAGCACTGCAGCGGTGATATCTGGGGTTTAAGTGCACCCTTGTGGCGCCGGCAGATGAGGCTACTCCATTCTAATTGGACAAATGACCCAGACAGTTATGCCGCTGTTAAAAGGAATGAGCCATAGGTTTGTGCTGTTCACAGAGCCGGAAAGGAAAGAGTCTCATTCCCCATGGCAGCCTGCTTTGGTTTGTCCTCACGGCCGTTACTGCCCTCTGCATAATCTCAACGTGTCCCTGATTCCTCGTGGCTTCCATGGTGTGGGTATCTGGGATGGAGGCAGATTTCTGCCCCCAGGTTCAGCTGGGTATCTCAGCTGTAATCCTTTTTAACGTTGTCCATTTATATCTATTAGAGGAAGAAACTCCACAGGGACACATTCGTGGAGCCCCTGGTTTGCTTTGCATGCAGGAGAAGCCAGTTTCAGTCCCTGCCATCTCCTGTAAAAGGATGTAAGGCTGCAGGTGTTAAGAAGTCCATCCGTGGCTCTTAGCCACAAGGTATAGATAGGAACTCTCAGTCTGGGGCAAGTGATGCTCTGTATTCTTGGTGCTTGGGGGGGGGGCAACAGTGGGAGGGCTTCTAGTGTCCTGGTCCCACTGCTGGACCTCCTGATGGCACCTGGTCTTTTTGGCCATTGTGTGACAGAGTGTTGGACTGGAGGGGCCATTGGCCTGATCCAACAGTGGCCTCTTTTATTTTTGGCATCTCTTATGCTCCTGCAGAGTGCAGGGGGTTGGACGAGATGACCTGCAAGTTCCCTTCCAACTCTAACATTCTATGATTCTATGATTCTTATGGAACACATTCGTGGAGCCCCTGGTTTGCTTTGCATGCAGGAGAAGCCAGTTTCAGTCCCTGCCCACCTCAGTAACATGAAGTTCACTAGCATTTTGCAAGCCACAGCTTCCGGTTCCTTCCTCCCTCGGGATTTGAAACCTCCTCAGGAGCGAAGTTTCCCTTAGCCAACCGACCAGGATGAACTTTGAAACCGCTTGGATTGATACGACCTTGAAAAGCCACATTGTTTGTGTGTAGTGGTAGAGTGTGTGGACTCTAATCTGGGAGCACCGGGTTTGATTCCCCACTCCTCCACTTGCACCTGGCTGGATGACCTTGGGCAAGCGTCCTGGCCCCACTGCTGGACCTCCAGAGGGCATCTGGTCTTTTTGGCCACTGTGTGATACAGAGTGTTGGACTGGATGGGCCTTTGGCCTGATCCAACATTGGCTTCCGTTGTGTTCTCTTATGTTCTTAAGAAGGGCCATTCTTTGCCTGAGACTCTGGAGAGAGGTGGCCAGCAGGGGAAAATAGGGTTGCCAAATCAGAGTTGGGAAATTCCTGGAGATTTAGGGGGTGAGGTTTGGGGAGGGGATGGACCTCAGCAGAGAATAATGTTATGGAGCCCACCCTCTGAAGCAGTTACTTGCTCCAAGGGAACTGATCTCTATAGCCTGGAAATCAGTTTTCATTCCAAGAGATCTCCAGGACCCACCTGGAGGTTGGCAGCCCTAGGGGCCACCCCAATATGCTGTTGGGAGCCGTGGACCGCCCTGGGCCTGCTTGCAGGGAGGGCGGTATGAAAGTCTAATAAATACATAACTGAAATGAACTCTGAAGCGTTTTTTAAAAGTGATGGGGACCATGGTGTGGTGTGGGTGGAGGGAAGTGCGCGGCTTTCCTCCTGTTGTTTTTCAGATTTGGAATCATCCTGCAAGGGCTGCTACATCCCAGGTTGGGATAAACATTCAGGCCCAGATTTAGGGTTGTGCCATCAGGGAGATTTGGGGGGGGGGGCATCCCGGGACATCACGTGATGCGCTGATGTCACCCAGAAGTGACGTCAGTGTGTTGGTGACGCCGGGGGGCGACACTCTGCTTTCTGGGCAAAACTCAGTGGTAAAACTGGCATCAAACCATAGAGGTTTTGCCCCAAAAGCAGAGTTTCTACTCCTGACGTCACCAACACGCTGACGTCACTTCTGGCTGACATCAGCACATCATGCACAGTGTCGGGGTGGAGAGAATATCCTCCCAGCTGGCTGGTGGCGGGCAGGAGCCCATGGAAGCATGGGGTCCTCCGCCTCCGCCTGGGGAATGGTATCCCTACCCAGATTTATGTCCCCTCTAAGCTGAGTTAGTGTGAGCTAGCTCACAGTTTTTTAGCCTCCGGCTCACAGTTTTTTTTGTCTTCGCTCAGGAAGGACGGGGCTCCAGAGCAAACTCATTGATGCAGCTGCCAAATCCCTTGCTCACGACTTTAATGCCAGTAGCTCACAAAGTGGAATTTTGGCACACAAGACTCCACAGCTTAGAGGGAGCATTTGTCCATGATGCTGCCCAGGCTGAGCTTTGGGGTGCAAATCACTTGAAGACACAAAACTACTCTTCTCCTGAATCAGACCCTGCGTCCATCAAAGTCAGTACCGCCTATGATTAGCTAAACAAAATAGTAAATGCTCTGATAAATGCTGGAAATGTAAAAATAAGACTGGCTCTTTTATCACATGTGGTGGCTATGTGATGTTACAAAGAGGTATTGGAGATGGAAACATGAGATAATGGAAAAAATAACAAGAACTAATATCTCGTTTACTCCAGAGATACTGTTATTGAATATATTTCTGAAAGACCTTGATAAAGCAGATAGGTATTTGATAGTTCATATGTCGTGGGCACTCCATGAAACTGCAGAGCGGTCGGGTTAGAACGGATAAAAGGAAGTACTTCTTCACCCAAAGAGTGATTAACACATGGAATTCACTGCCACAGGAAGTGATGGGTGCTACAAGCATGGACGGCTTCAAAAGGGAATTAGATAAGCATATGGAGCAGAGGTCCATCAGTGGCTATTAGCCACAAGGTATAGCTAGGGGCTCTGGGGCAAGTGATGCTCTGTCTTCTTGGTGCTTGGGGGGGGGGTCAACAGTGGGAGGGCTTCTAATGTCCTGGCCCCACTGCTGGACCTCCTGATGGCACTGGTATTTCTGGCCACTGTGTGACACAGAGTGTTGGACTGGATGGGCCTTTGGCCTGATCCAACATTGGCGTCTCTTATGTTCTTATGTTCTTAAACCACTAGGCCATTCAGGTTTGACCCAGAGCATATCACTGATGAATATACAGTGGAGGTGAACAATAGGTTTGACTAGATTTGATAGACAGAGTGCCTGAAGAAGTATGGATGGAGGTTTATGACATTGTACAGGAGGCAGCAATCAGTTATATGTTGTTGGGGGTAGTTGGGGTAGTTGGGTGTTGTCTGTATGTATGTTTGTAGTATATAATGTAAAAAAAACAATAAAAGTATACCCTCGGGTACTTAAAAAACCAAAAAAACAAAGTTAGTACCGCCTACTCAGACTGGCAGACGCCCTCCAGGGTCTCAGGCCGGAGGGCTTTCACATTATTCCTACCTGATCCATTTAAATGGAGATGCCGGGGATTGACCCTGGGGCCTTCTGCGTGCCAAGCAGAGGCTCTCCCACTGAGCCAAGGCCCCGCCCCAATCCAGGGACCCCTGAGCAGGTCTCCTCATCTGAATCAGGATCTCACACATCTGCTACTAAATGGAAACTCCTCCTAGTGTTGCCTCTCCTTTGGTCCACACAACAGAGAATATATAGGCTTGCCAGCTCTGGGTTGGGAAATGCCTGGAGATTTTGGGGGCGAAAGCCTGGGGAGGGCGGGGTTTCGGGGTTGAGAGGGGCCTCAGCAGGGTACAAACGCCATAGGCTCCACCCTCCAAAGCAGCCATTTTCTCCAGGGGGGCTGATCTGGACTGTCTGGAGACCCCGTCGAAAGAGTGGGAGATCTCCAGGTGCCACCTGGCGGTTGGCAAGCCCAAGGTA
>NW_015166544.1:23396-25620 GCF_001447785.1 Gekko japonicus
CTCCTCCTCCTCCTCCTCTTCTTCTCCTTCTTCTTCCTCTTCTGTTAAACTCCGCAACCAGCCAAAAGGCCTGTGCTGCAGCCTCCCACCCTCCCAAACTGAAATTGGGACTCCCCCCCCCAAACTGCCTATCATCCGGAACTCTTGACTCAGCAGCGTTCCAAAGGGAACTCGCACTCCGCTCTCTCCCCATTCCCTCGATTAATTTTGCTTTTTAAAAGGCTGCTGACCCGGCTGACCCTCTGTCGGCCGGCTTCCAGGGAGACAGTCAGCTTTTTAAGATACTCGAGTAACTCAATTTCTCCCCTCCCCTGAGGCCTTTTCCCCGGCCTGGATGAAATGATCTCCTGCCCACAGAGGGAAGTGAGATTAATGGCTTGGAGGTGGCGCGGCCATTTCAATATTCATTTTGTAGCCAAATGCGCTCGGTGTTAATGGAAGGCCCGGCCGCCTCTTGTTGTCAAGGCACTAATTAGCCAACACAAGAGGAAGCGGGACTGTTTTCTGGGCTGAAGGTTCCCGAGTCCTCCCTCCTTTTCTTCTCGTTCTCTTTCTCCTCGGTGGTGCAGATATTGACCGTCAGATCTCTCGCTTTTCAAGTCTGCTCTTCAAGTGCCCGTTGGGCGTTACTGGGTGTTTCCAGGGCTTCGTTTTGCAGGAGGGGAAGGAGAAGAAAGCAAATCCTTTTCTCTTGATAGCACCAGCCGCCCCCTTGTTCTCAGATATCACCGACTGCAGAAAAGGGGGGGAACAGGGGGGGGGAGAAAAGTTCACATCTTCATCCTGTTGGAGGAGAGAAGAGATTGTGAAGCGATCCATTTGTTCCCGAGAGTGGGGCCGCTGAATCCCAGCTTGAACTAGAAAGGTGCTCACATTGCTCAGGGGAAGGTTTGGGGGTAGGGTTGCTAACCCCCTGGTTTGGCAGGGGTCCCCCGCTTTTGGGGGGCTTCTACCCACCCCCAAGCCCCAACACCCGTCGCCACCCCTCTCCCTTCTCTCTTGAGAGAGAGGGCGGAGAAGGGTGGCTGCGGGCCAGCCGATCGGGTGCACGGAAACGCCGGCTCCCTGCCCAATCTCCGCAGAGGTCAGGCGCGCGAGGAAATGCCGGCTCCCTGCAGTTAAAGGGGTCCCTTTAACTGCAGGGAGCTGGCACCCCTGTTGGTCAGGCAGGCGGGCGGAGGGGATGTCCCCAATGTGATGTCATCATGTCGGGGATGCCCCGCCCCCTCCAGGAATGCCCCCCAAAGTCCCCCACTGGGGGTGAAGATAGGACTTAGCAACCCTATTTGGGGGAGGGTCTAAACCTCATGGGGTTTCCAACTTCCAGCAGGTGACTGGAGATCTCCTCAGATTACAACTGATCCCCAGGGCGCACAGAAACGCCGGCTGTCTGGCCCAGTGTCTGGGATAATCCCAGATGAACTGGGGAACGGGTTTTCCTGGCTGCCTCAGTCAGGCGCTGAAACTGAATATCTAGAAGCCTGCGTTTAATTGTATAAATTATTGTGGAGGCAGATAATAAGTAAAGCGGATCTAGATGTATTCCTAAGGACCTAATTTTTTTGGGGACTAATTTCAGCCAATTAGGTTCATAATAATCTGTCAGCATGAAAAAGGTAAAGACATTCGGGTCAGGATTAAACAGAAGGCGCAGCCAGAATTTGATGGTCAGAAGCCAGGCCCGAGTTTCCAGCAGCATCTGGCCGGTTTCAAGACAGATCGCAGCGTATGGGTCACAATTAGGGAGTCCAAGGATTTTCCGCAAAAAAAAAAAAGGAATGTAAACCCTCTGCTGATTGGTTAATTGCGCTTATCCAAATGGAAGCGCCAAATAGAAATTGTGAACTAGATTTTGCATGGAAGGCTTTTAAGGCCATTGGGACATATCTATTGCCTCTCGAGTAGAAAAAGCGGGCGATGGCCTCAGCACTGTTTCTTGCTAGAGTAGTAGCACATTTGCGGTGAGTAGCCCAGCTCCCATTGTAGTAGAAATTGATCCCCAAGTATTTAAATGATTTGACCTGCTCAATGGGATTTCCCTGGATTGTCCATGTGGACTGTTTCCAGGATTTGGAAAAAACTAGGATCTTTGTTTTCCCATAATTCAAAGTTAACCTGTTGTTGTTACAGTAGGTCAAGCATTGGTGTAAAAGACGCCTCAGTCTGATTCGAGAACATGAGTGTAAAACAGCGTCATCTGCATATAAAAGAACTGGGATATGGC
>NW_015166544.1:26503-50660 GCF_001447785.1 Gekko japonicus
GGGGCAAGGTTGCAACCCTGTTTTACACCTTTGTGAATAGGGATTTTGGTGATTAGGTTTCCCTGTAGAATGAATTTAACCTGACAACTGGTATGTGTATATAGTGGTTTTTTTTAATTTAAAAAAAAAAGCAGTCTGGGATCTATATTCATTCTAACCATCTTGTCCCATAAGAGGTCTCTTGGGACTGAATCAAATGCCACCTTAAGGTCTAAAAAGGCAGCGAAAAGCTTATTGCCTGGTTTCCCACTGTATTTAGTAACTAGGTGTGATAATACTGCACAGTGGTCCAGAGTGGATTTTCCCCGACAAAACCCTATTTGTTCTGGTCCTAGAATGTTATGGTCAGTCATCCATCCATCTAGTTTAATTAGAAGGTGTTTGGCATAAAGTTTCCCAACTACTGATAAAAGGCTGATCGGTCTATACTTTTCGGGAGAGGAAGGATCACCCCTTTTATAAATAGGGACAATGATTGCCTTTGTCTGTGACTTTGGCATTATTCCAGAGTTATTTACTAAGGAAAATAAAGCAGCCAAAGGAGGTGCCCACCATTCCGGGTGAGACTTCAGTAGTTCTGGGGAGACTGCATCAGGGGCAGGGGCTTTTTTTGGTTTGAGATAAGTGATCAGGGGTAATAATATCCTCAGGGGACACAGGGGGACACTTGGATGCCCTGATCAATAGTTCCCACTGGTCCCTGGCAAACTGGAGGTTCTTGGCTTTGACTAAGTCTGACAGCTGTGGTTTATCAGTGAAGTAGACCTTCGGTAAGGAAGACTTTTTTTTTGGTTCCGATAATGGTGATAAATGGAATGGAGAGTGGACGTCAAACACCAACTTTCTCTGTTGTACCATGCGTTATACTTGGGTTTGTGTCTGGAGGGCAAAATGGGAGCAGGGTCAAGTAGGGGAATAAAGGTGGAGACTAAATTATCATATGAAGATACAGCTTCAGTGGGATTTGAAGAAGTCGTAAGAGAGGAGCACAGGTCGATAATCGCTTGCTCAGTGACTAATAGCTGGACTCTCTCAGTATGGTTACGTGTCCAAATAGATCTAGGGAGGGATTCAGAGGAAAAAAATCATTAACTGTAGGGGCTAGATCAGGTATATCTGGGGGGTAATTGATAGGACTAGAGGGAAATGGTCACTCTCAGTGCGGGCATCAATATAAAAATGCTCAAAATTATTTTTCAAAGATAAAGGGATTAAAACATAATCTAAAATGCTACAACCTCTAATTGATGCAAAAGTAAATTCCCCAGGGATATCCCTATTATGGGAATCATTTAGGACAAGTTCATCAAATTGGATGCAAAATTTAGTAAGAAATATGCCCGCCTGGTTATTATGAGGGTCTTTGGAAGACCTAACAAAACTAAAGAGATTTGGGAGGGATAGATGGAGCATTTGGGTCTACCTGAACCAAAAATATATATAAAAAAACACTTTATTGGTATTTTCTGGGTATATTTCAGCTTCCCAAATGTATCCGGGGTTTTTGGGGAGAACCAAAAAAAAATCCCACAGAAGAAATCCTGGATATATTTGGGAATTACTGCCAAAACCAGGCTGCCCAGCAGAGCCTGCAGGGAGAGTTTTCCCCGCAGGATCAGCTGCTTGGCAAGCTCTTTTGGGCAGTCCAGTTTAAAGGGACTGCCCAAAGGAGCCCCAGCTGAGCCTCCTCTCAGCTGTTTTTAGAGGCTTTGCCACTACTTTTTCTCTCTTTGGTGTTTTCCGGTTTGGGTCTATTGAAGCCCCCCAAAACTCGGGTTTTCAGAAAAATCCCAGATCCAAATACTTTACCAGTATTGGGATCTGGTATTTTTCTGGGAATCCCAAATTTTGTTCAGGTCCAATAGACCTGAAACAAAAAATACTGACGGGGAAAATTGCACACCCCTAATAAGGGCACACAACAGCAAAAATGAGAATGTGGAAGAGCCCAAGGGCTGCATCCCTCACAAAGACACACCACACCCAGACCAAGACTGATTTCAAACAAGCAGCTGCACCGCCCTCGCTCTTCCCTTTCCCCCAGTTTTATTCATCAATTTCCCAGTACTTGCTGTGCGGCCGCATTTTGACCTGCAGCCCCCCCCTCCAATTTACTCTGCGTCTTCTCAATCTCAAAAAACAAGGATCTAGAAGATGCGTGGAAAATCAGGGGGAGTTGCTGTGGGTCAAAATGTGTCTATGCAGCAAGTAGTGGGAAATTGACGCATACAATCGGGGGAAGGGAAGACCGAGGGCGGCGCAGCTGCTTGTGGGAAATCAGTCCAACTCTGCACCCTTCTACATCCTGTTTCATGCCCAATTATGCTATATCTTCCAGCAGGCAGTGCTACCAACTCTGTGTAGGGCTGCCAGACAACTTTGACCTGGAAATCTCTCCAAAGCCACATTTTGGGTTGGGGGGGTAGGCATTCTCCGGTGCAGCCGGGGTGGGATGAGGAAGTCTTGCCTTGCAAAGGGAAGTCCCTTCTGTTTGTGGGAATTCGCCTCAGAACCCCAGCCAGGACCTATCGTATTATTCACATTTTGTTTACCTTTGGGTTATCTGTTATGTACATGTGCTATTTCAAAAAATAACTTCTCTTCAGCCTTCCATTCATTGGATAAGCCCAAGTCCTCCTATAGAAGGTCACGCCACATCTATAGATCCAAAAAGAACTAGACGGATTTCACACAAGAGCTGTGCCACAATCGCGCCTCCCTTTGCCCCGCTTCTATTGGTCCATTTCCCATTCGAAGTCACGTTGCTGCGTTTTGACCCGCAGCTATGCCCGATTTTCCCCGCGGTTTCATGATCCTCAAAAAAACAGGATCACGAAACCGCGGGGAAAATCGGGCGAAGTCGCGGGTCAAAACGCGGCCGCGTGGCTTCGAGTGGGAAATGGACCAATAGAAGCGGGGCAAAGGGAGGCGCAACCACGGTGCAGCTCTTCTGTGAAATCAGTCCTAATTTTCACTAAGGGGAAAATTCGGCACAGAAGGGGATTTTTCATCCAACATAGACATGCAAGAGAGAACAAATGCACCTACAGGTATGTGCAGAAGGGACGCAGGCCGTTAATTGGTTTGTTTGAATAACAAAGATCCCACAAGAGAGAGAATCCAAGTGGGAGCTGCCACAAAGAACCAGAGAGTCAAGTCATTTGTATGAGAAGAACATCCATGGCTGGCTGGCTGTGGCTATTAAAGATTATTAAATGCCTTTTGTGACAGAAAAAAGTCGTACAAGAAGCTACAAAGCCCAGAAAGACTGGCTTTTCATGGTGCAAATCTGTTAAGCGTGGTCCGGAGATGGTCTATTCAGATGATATAGTTCATAATTATACACACACACGCATGTAGAATCACAATTAATAAGTCTAAGCAAGCAATTTTTCCTGACTTAAAGAAAGTGGGAACACCCCTATACTGCCTCAAAGGCTCCTCTAAAGAAGAAGAAGAGGAAGAGACTGGATTTATACCCCCCCCTTCACTACCCGAAGGAGTCTCAGAGCGGCTCACAAACTCTCTTCCCTTTCCCTCCCCACAACACACACCCTGTGAGGTAGGTGGGGCTGAGAGAGCTCTGACAGAAACGGCTCTTTTTCAAGGACAGCCCTGACAGAACTATGGCTTGCCCAAGGTCATCCAGCAGGTGCAAGTGGAGGAGTAGGGAATCAAACACGGTTCTCCCAGATTAGAGTCCGCGCACTTAACCACTACACCAAACTGGCTCTTCCAGAGTTCTGTTTTTGACAGTAGACAGACAGATGCCTTGGGAGTGCCTACATGCAGGACAGGAAGACCAGACCTTGCTCCCTGTTCTCTGGACCCCAGCATCTGGTCTTCAGAGGTAGACTGCTTCTGAACATGGATGTAGGGTTGCCAGCCCCCCCCCCCGGTCCACCAGTAGTGGATGGGGGGTGGTTTATGGTTGCCAGATCCATGTTGGGAAGCTCCTGGAGATTTGGGGATTCAAAGACAGGGACCTCAGTGGGGTACAATGCCATAAAGTCCACCCACAAAAGCAACCATTTCCTCCAGTTTGGTGTAGTGGTTAGGTGCGCGGACTCTAATCTGGGAGAGCCGGGTTTGATTCCCCACTCCTCCAGTTGCAGCTGCTGGATGACCTTGGGCCAGCCATAGTTCTGCCAGAGCTGTTCTCTCAAGGACAGTTCTGGAAAGAGCTCTCTCAGCCCCACCCACCTCACAGGGTGTCTGTTGTGGGAAGGGGAAGGGAAAGGATTTTGTAAGCTGCTCTAAGACTCTGAGTGAAGGGCGGGGTATAAATCCAATCTTTTCTTCTCCTTCTCCTTCTCCTTCTCCTCCTCCTCCTCCTGGCTGTCACTGCCGCCGCCTTCTCATTCTTCGTGTCCTGGCTACCTCCTGGCTGCAGTTAACTTTTATGCAATATCTGCAGTCGCTATGGGAAAATGCTGCTCAACATCTACTAGTTTGTTTTTTGTGATGATGTCTGTGCTTTGTCCACTCATGGCTTTCCCAAGCCACTTAATGGAAGCTATGGCACTGAAGACTGTGGAGCGTTCTGTTGTGGTGCTTTGTTCTGTGTGTGATGGTGCATTTGCTGCACAGGGATGTCCTTGCTTCACATTCCATGACAATCAATGGAAAAGATCCTTGACAGAGAAATCCTTTTTGCACTGACCTCTGCCAGCGTGGACAAGGAACCTGGATCCCTTTGGGGAAATGTTGGACTTTGGGGGGAATAAGCCCCTGGGCTCCTCTTCCAGCAGCTCTCCTCACATTCCAGACCACTGGGGAGGGAGGAATGGGAACTGTGAGCTAGCTCACACTAACTCAGCTTAGAGGGAACACTGGTCTTGTTTGAATTGGGTATAAGCTGAGCTGTATATGAACACTAGGAGGAAGGCTTGTTGTACTTCAAGACAATGAGCTCTAGCAACAGTTCAGCATCCCGTGGCCCCAGCCATCGGAGCCGCTGGAGGCGTCTGTCCGTCTGTGGCCGCCAGCAGTTGTCCCCCGGCCAGGCACTGGCCACCCAGGGGGGCTGGGTCGTGACGCCTTATGGAGTGGGCTCTGGGCCCGCACATGGTCATCGACTGTTCCACGCTTGTCGCCCACCTGGGGACTGGCGCCCCTCTTGGCCGCCAGCAGAGTGCACGGCCCGCCCATTGCCCCGCAGCCTACTGAGACTTGGCGGTGGTTCTTTGGGTGGCGGGGCGAGACTCCACCACGGTCTGTTCGAATTGCACGGCACGCTTGCCCTGGCGCCACATGTATGGGCGGGCATCAGAGACCGCAGCCAGTGGCCAGTGTCCCCGGCATGAGTGGCAGCTGGCTCAGCCTATGGCTGAGAGAGCGCATCGAGCACGGCCACGCCAAATCAGCCTTCTCTTCAAATCGCAGGGCACGTTCACCCCGGTGCCGCATCTGTGGATGGGGGCAGAGACCGTGGCCAGCGCCCCTGCGCTGAGTGGTAGCCACCTCAGCCTATGGCTGAGGGAGCGCATCGAGCGTGGTCACCCCAAATCAGCTTAATAATATATAGAGATATGGCCACCTTTTGGAACAAATTGTTTAGAAATTCAGTTGTTTAACAGGTCTCCTCTATACAGTTTTCTTTGTTAATTTGCAAGGAAACACCAGCTACAGTTACATTTCAGAGATGTCTTTGCAACTTCTGAAGCATCTGATCCTTTATGTTTTCAAACAATTTTTGCAACTGGCTTTTCTATGCCTGGTTATGGAGATTAAATATGTTCATATTGGTGTGGTGTAGAGGTTAAGCGTGTCAAACTAGGATCTGGGAAAGCCGGGTTTGAATCCCCACTCGTGCCATGGAAACTCGATGGGTGACCTTGGACCGGTCACACTCTCTCGGCCTAACCTACCTCACAGGGCTGTTGTGAGGATAAAATGGAGAAGAGGAGATCAATGTAAGCCCTTTTGGGTCCCCAATTGTGGGGGGGAAGGTAGGGTATAAGTTAGTTAAATAAATACATAATTATAAATCATGCCAGTTTGGTACAAACTCTTGTCAGGGAGTGATAAAAGGCTTGGAACACTTTCCCTATGAAGAAAGTGCTTGGGGCTCTTTAGCTTGGAGAAACGACGGCTGAGGGGTGACATGATTGAGGTTTATAAGATCATGCATGGGATAGAGCAGCAGTTTGAGAAAGAAGTACTTTTCTCCCTTTCTCACAAGACAAGTAGGCACTCCATGAAATTGCTGAGCGGTCGGGTTAGAGCGGATAAAACAAAGTACTTTTTCGCCCAAAGAGTGTTTAACACATGGAATACACTGCCACAAGAGGTGGCGGTGGCTACAAGCATGGATGGCTTCAAGAGGGAGTTGGATAAACGTATGGAGCAGAGGTCCATCAGTGGTTGTTAGCCACAAGGTATAGAATTCTCAGGCTGGGGCAAGGGATGCTCTGTATTCTTGGTGCTTGGGGGGGGACAGTGGGAGGGCTTCTAGTGTTCTGGCCCCACTGCTGGACCTCCTGATGGCCCCTGGTATTTTTGGCCACTGTGTGACAGAGTGTTGGACTGGAGGGGCCATTGGCCTGATCCAACATTGGCTTCTCTTATGTTCTTATAAGAGGGAATTAGATAAGCATATGGAGCAGAGGTCCATCGGTGGCTATTAGCCACAAAGTATAGCTAGGAACTCTCAGTCTGGGGTATGTGATGCTCTGTCTTCTTGGTGCTTGGGGGGGGGGCAACAGTGGGAGGGCTCCTAGTGCCCTGGCCCCACTGCTGGACCTCCTGATGGCCCCTGGTATTTTTGGCCACTGTGTGACTCAGAGTGTTGGACTGGATGGGCCATTGGCCTGATCCAACATTGGCTTCTCTTACATTCTTATTCATTGAGCAGGGGGTTGGCCTAGATGGCCTGTATGGTCCCTTCTAACTCTGTCATTCTATGATTCTACGTTTTATAAACCTGTAGCGAATTGATTACACTTATTACAGCTTGGTGCATACCAGAAGTGTTTATTATCATATAATTTCTCCTGAAGATATTTCAAAACGTATTTGGAGTAACCTGCGTAACTAGGTTTGTACTGACCAGATCTCCCATGTTTCCCTTTATAGGAGTTCAGGAGTCAGATTCCACGTGAATCCCCAGTGTGGGACCAATCAATGCCCTACCGGTGAGCAGCGCAGTAACCTGCCATTGACCTCTTGTGGTACGTAAGTGGAATTCACAAAGCTGTCTTTTCCTGACAAAAATCACCTTCGCTTTGGTGAAAATCTGGTGGAATGAAGTTGACTGAAAGGGTTCAGTGGGTTATTGGATGCTGTGGTTGCCATGGCTTCGGCAAGACAGCTGTCTGAAACTTATCCACAGCAGTGTGACGATGGAATCCGTAGAACCCTGGACTTTTCCCAGTAGTCATCTTTGACTTGATTTCCAGCATTCTGGGGAGAGCAAGGCTCCTGAAAATGCAGACCCCTTCCTGAATTTTGGTGGCACCATGAAAGCTTTCAGTCTTGCTGTGTTAAAAGGCTGTAAATTATCGCAATGCAAACTATGTAAGTCTGCAATAGAACAGAGAGGTTCAAGTTCAGTCTTAGTGACAAACAAGATTGGGGGGGGGAATAAGCTCTCGAGAATCAAAGCTCCTTTTGCAAGACCTCGGAAATCTGACAAAAGGTGTTTAGATTCTTGACAGTTCATACCCCAAAAATCTTGTTCGTCTCTAAGGTGCTAATGAAGAAGAAGAAGAGAAGAGATCGGATTTATACCCTGCCATTCACTCAGAGTCTAAGAGCGGCTTACAAACTCCTTTCCCTTCCCCTCCTCACAACAGACACCCTGTGAGGTAGATAGGGCTGAGAGAGCTCTGAGAGAACTGCTCTTGAGAGAACAGCTCTGAGATAACTATGGCTTGCCCAAGGCCTGAGAGAACTATGGCTTGCCCAGCAGCTGCAAGTGGAGGAGTGGGGAATCAAACCCGGTTGTCAGATTCGAGTCTGCGCACTTAACCACTACACCAAAATGGACTTGGATCCAGCTGTATTTCTGAAACAGAACATTCTTGCTACAGGAACTGCAATTCTACATGACAGGGAGAAAGGTGATGGTTTCCTGGATCCCTGTGACGTCATCAGTTATCATGTGATCGGGCATCATGAATCACGGGCTCTTATCATGACAAGGCAATAAAAACCCGGGAATGAGAGCCAACCTGGGTTGTGATAAAGTCATCACAGGCTGACCCTACAGTGAACCTCTGAACTCTCGCAGAAAGAGAGACACAGAGAGAGCGTCTTTCTTCCTACCCTTAGACAGACATTTCTGTACAGGCACAGGGGTCCTTTATCCTAACCAGCCGTTTTCTCATACCTTACAATTGTGTTCTTCTCATTCTCTCCTTCTGCACTCGGCGTCTAACAACTTTAGCCTCCTTGTCAAACAGTGAGACCACATTAAATCCGGACCCATGACAGTCTGGCAAATGGATATGGAAATCAGTCAGCAGATAAGAGCCCATTAGAGATAAGACTCCATTAGATCAATGGTGTAGAGCTATTCGCTTCCATTTGGAAGAGGTGGGGAGGAAGCAGAACATAAACAAAAGTATACTGTTTATCTGCATTTCGCATTTTAGCCAACAGTCAGGTTGGGGTCTAAACTTGCAGGGGCAGACCCAGAAAGGGGTCCTGAGGTCATGACAGAGAGTTCGGTGAGAACTTCACCTGACTCGTTGGGCAGCAGTGGTGGAACGGGCCAATTCTGTTCTTGAGGTCATGAGGACGGGGACTGCTGGCTTTTAGTAGAAAAGATAGATTTAGAATGTTTTGAATGGGAGGCTATTAAAGCTGCCAAATATAAGCTCCTCCTGTTTTGTTGAGGCTACAAAAGGATTTTGCTTAATAGACTGTATTTTCACAGAAGTTAACGGTTGTCAGTTTATCAAAATTGCTTATATATTTAAATAGTTTTGCAAATGATGTGGTTGTTGTGCCCCTTTTTCTCCTGTTGTCATATATATTATGTCATTGCTGCTGCTATTTTAAAGTCTAACATTATATAATTAAATTTAAAAAAATTTAAAAATGAGGACGGGGACCGCAGTTGAAGCAGGCAGGCCTGTAATACCTTTGTATGAATCTATGGCGCAGCCGCACTGGGTGCCATCTCCGAAAGAACTTCTTACTGGAAACAGTGCAGGAAAGGGCAATCGAGATGATCAAGGGGTTGGAGAACCCTCCCTAGGAAGAAAGAATAACACGTCTGGGTGCATTTTGAGACAGAGGAACAACCACCAAGAAGAGACATGACAGATTTATAAAAGCCATGTGGATGGAATGAAAGATTCCCCCCCCCCTCTAGTGACACCAGAGCTTGGTCAGCCAATGAAACTGATTACAGGGCTCTTTTTGTAGAAAAAGCCCAGCATGAACCCATTAGCATAATAGACCACACCAAACAGCAAAACTCATTAGCACATTAGGCCACACCCCCATGTTTCCAGAAGTGTGGTCATCCAGCCACATCCACCTTTCCCTTCTTATTCTGTTTACCTTGTTTGTTGTCAAAACCCAGGGCTTTTTTTGTAGCAGGAACTCCTTTGCATGTTAGGCCACACACCCTTAATGTAGTCAATCCTAATGAGTTTCTGCTGTTGGGTGTGGCCTGTTATGCTAATGAGTTCCTGCTGGGCGTGGCCAACTCAGGAGCCAGCTGGAACTCCGTTCCTGTGCGAGAGCCAGTTTGGTGTAGTGGTTAAGTGTGCAGACTCTAATCTGGGAAAACCGGGTTTGATTCCCCACTCCTCCACTTGCACCTGCTGATGTGACCTTGGGTCAGTCACAAGCTCTGGCACAGCTGTCCTTGAAAAAGAGCAGTTTGTGTCAGAGTTCTCTCAGCCCCCCCCACCTCACAGGGTGTCTGTTGTGGGGAGGGAGAGGAGGAGGAGGAGGAGGAGGAGGAGGAGGAGATTGGATTTATATCCAGCCCTTCCCTATCCGAAGGAGTCTCAGAGCAGCTTACAATCTCCTTTCCCTCCCCCTCCCCACAACAGACACCCCATGAGGTACGGGGGGCTGAGAGCTCTGAGAAACACTGCTCCTGAGAGAACAGCTCTGGAAGAACTTGTAACTGACCCAAGGTCATGCCAGCAGCTGCTTGTGGAGGAGTGGTGAATCAAACCCAGTTCTCCCAGATTAGAGTCTGCACTACTAACCATTACACCAAACTGGCTACACCAAACTGGCTCATACAGTGTACTTACGGGGCTCCCTGCAGGAAGATGTGGTGATGGCCACTGGCTTAGATAGCTTTTAAAAGAGGTTAGACAAATTCCTGGAGGACAGGTCTAGCCACCAATGCAATTTAGTAGTATGCTTCCAAAAATAATCACAAAACACGTCATTCCACACTTTGTAACTTCCGGTTGAGCTACAGAATTTCAGCACAGGGGCTCAGTAGCATCTGCTCACGGACACGGCAGTCTTTGGAACAGCCTGGCTGCGAACACAATACATAGCAGTTTGTAGCGGTTGGTGGCTTTTTGCAGATGCCAAACTGCAAATGAGCAAAATCAACAACTGCCTGTACACGTGTTTTCCCTGTTGTAGCCCCCACCTTGTGGAAAGGCCTGCTTGGGGGGGGGGGTTCAGGAGGGCTCCCCCTGACACGGCTTTCTGCAAATTATGCAAAACTGAATTATTCAAGAGGATTTTTTGGCACAAGGAATAGGGTTGCATTGTAGAAAATACCCTGTTTCCCCAAAAATAAGACCTACCCCACGGCACAGGGAATAGGGTTGAATTGTACAACATAGTTCACAGACTTACTTGGATA
Organism: Gekko japonicus; assembly: GCF_001447785.1. Lineage (NCBI taxonomy): Eukaryota > Metazoa > Chordata > Lepidosauria > Squamata > Gekkonidae > Gekko > Gekko japonicus. The sequence goes on from NW_015166544.1 coordinate 37,299, forward strand.
GATGATCAGGGACTGTGCTCAATACTGCTGTGTACAACGTACTGTAAATAGAACTCTACCATCTAATTTTTGCACCTCTTAAGGTGTGTTCAAATGGGCCATTTAGTCTGCTTTCGGCCCGCCTCAGAAACGGATTTTATCTGCGCGATCACACAGTCAACATCTGCCTCCCGTCCCCAGCCGTCACTTTCCGGCTCAAAACCGCTTTAACACGGAGTATTTTGATACCAGGTCCCCAAGTGGTGTTTTCCTGATTCTCCGGTTCCAGCTGCACTTTTCTGACATCTGATCGCTCCTCTGGTGTCGAGCCACTTCCGGTTTAAACCCCCTCCCTGCTCAAAAGCTGCTTGAGGCTTCTGCTTTTCACTCACCATTTTTTAAAGCGTTGGCAGTGTGCGCATAGGCAGAACTCCGCCACCTCGTTATTAAAACAATGTTTAATTGGTGCCTAGTTTTAGCATTTAGATGAGTTTGGGATCTCAGGGAGGCCATTTTCAGGGTAAATGTTAAAGGGAAGTGTTACAGCAGTTGGGTTGAAGTGGAAATCGCTGTTCTGCGCACATGCGAAAATGTTAGTTTTACAGATGGCTGCCTGTGTGCATGCACAAACTGAGAGAGAGAGAAAAACAACAGCGACACACGCTCCCGCGTGTGGACGGCGGGGAGCGATGTGTCTGCGCAGCGATCCGGAGCAAGGACGTGAGTGTGATCGCGATTCTCCAGGTTAAAAAAGACCGCATCGGGGCCAGAGCAATTTAAACCGCTCCCAGCACACCGTCTTTATGTATCATGTTAACACTTAGGCTGTGCTTCAGTTATATCTTTTAGATTTCTGATCGGTTCCAGACTTCTCCAGTCCTAATGCATCATTATTGACTTAGGCTGCGATCACACGTATGAGTAGATCCGACATGGGCACGAATGCCTGACGGATCTAAAGGGCGCAATCAGACAGCAACATCTGGGAAGCGTTCCGCAGTGGTCGGCAACCTGTGCTGCTCCGCTAGTAAACGGGATCCGACAGGCCACGGACGGACTTTTCCCTGTCTGATCACACAAGCACACATGCATGCTGTCGGGATGGTCTGATCAGGCCACCCCGGCTCGGTGCCGTTGTTTCCCACCACCACCCCCTTCACAGTATCTGCATCATCGAACGCAATGTCATTGTGGACTCAGCTCGGTTGGTGTCAATGGAACTTTCCAGTTGACGCACGTTCGCCGGATTTCGTCCTTGGCATTCATCGGCCTCCATTACATTAAGGATTGCTTGGCAAATCCTACCGTGTAGGACGTCACAATGTCAGGCTCAGTTTGCTCTCCAACACTCGGTTGCCTCCACTGTGGAGACAAAGGAACAGCTGGGAGGAACTCAGCATGAAGAGCTTATTTCTCCGGGAACATCTCCCTCCCCCCCACCCTACCCCCCACCTGAAGGCCTTAACATCTTGATCTTGGGAAGTGTTTAAAACAAGGTAAACACAAATACTGTAATTACCTGCCTTGAACTGTGTGATTAATATCAAGCGACTGCTTAGTGGGTAAGCTTTGTAAGTACAATTTGTACATCTCCCGTTTGAAGGGAATCCTGAAGGGTGCTTATTAGGCTCCGGTGTCAGGCAGAACGGAGTGTTTCTGTTCAACAAACCATCCCCGTTAGTATCTCTGTAATTGTCTAATAGGCAGCTCCGTGCCGTTGAGGCTTTTCTAAATAGCAAGAAAGCCGCCATCGATGAGTCACGGACTCGTAAGGAAGGCTGTTGCCAAAACCTTCTCCTGTGTACCAGTTGCCGCTCTCAAGGATGACGGTGGGCTAATTAAGGTTCTCATCAACTTCCAGGCAACTACATGTCGCTGGCCAACGGATCGTTGTCATGGCTGCAGATGATGGAATGAGGTAAGGATGATCCACAACTAGATTTTGGAGCCCTCACAAGACTTTCTGGTTGTTTCACGAGGCCGCCTGCTCACTCAGCCCACCCACTGAAGGATTCTAAACCCTCAGTGACACTGGTGTCAAGTTTAATTTTCCAGGATACCTTAGTCCCGCCTCGGCTAAGGGTCATCGGAAAAAAACTTTCTCAACTTGGCCTCTCAAAACAATTTCTTAGCTCTCTCGCATACAACAAAGTGAGAGAGAACATAAGACATGCCAATGTTGGATCAGGCCAAAGGCCCATCCAGTCCAAAACTCTGTGTCACACAGTGGCCAGAAATAGCAATGCCATCAGGAGGTCCACCAGTGAGGCCAGGACATTAGAAGCCCTCCCACTGTTGACCCCTCCTAGCACCAAGAAGACAGAGCATCCCTTGCCCCAGAGCCCCTATCTATACCTTGTGGCTAATAGCCACTGATGGACCTCTGCTCCATATGCTTATCTAATTCCCTCTTGAAGCCGTCCATGCTTGTAGCTGCCACCACTTCCTGTGGCAGTGAATTCCAAGTGTTAATCACTCTTTGGGTGAAGAAGTACTTCCTTTTATCCGTTCTAACCCGACCGCTCAGCAATTTCATGGAGTGCCCACGAGTTCTTGTATTGTGAGAAAGGGAGAAAAGTACCTCTTTCTCTACCTGCTCTATCCCATGCATAATCTTACAAACCTCAATCATGTCACCCCTCAGTCATCGTTTCTCCAAGCTAAAGAGCCCTAAGCGCCTTAACCGTTCCTCATAGGGAAAGTGTTCCAACCCTTTTATCATTCGAGTTGCCCTTTTCTGCACTTTTTCCAAAGCTATAATATCCTTTTTAAGGTGTGGTGACCAGAATTGCACACAGTATTCCAAATGAGGTCGCACCATTGATTTATATAGGGGCATTATGATATTGGCTGATCTGTTTTCAATACCCTTCCTAATAATCCCCAGCATAGCATTGGCCTTCTTTATTGCAGTCACACACTGTCTCGACATTTTCAGTGAGTTATCCACTACAACTCCAAGATCTCTCTCTTGATCAGTCTCTGCCGTTACAGAGGGGAGGTTTAATTAAAAAAAACCCTTGCTGATTGTATATGTTGCTGCTGCAATTACGGAACTGAAGCCTTAATGCATGTTATATATGACTGCAGGGCATATAGCCACTTTCGTGATATTCTCCCACTCTCTAAAACTGCTCTACCCTCAACCAGTCAAAAGATTCAATTGCCGCAGAACCTTCTAGAAAGTAGGTGCCCCAAGATTACAGCTAAACTTGCCAAATTTGGCTGGCTAGCTGTAAAGACTAGAAAGCTCCTTGTGAAAGACGAATAGATGTAATTTGTTACAGGACTTAACAGGTATTACATGCATGCTCTATTTGATATTCATTTTATATATTTCATTTATGCTTGTGGTTGTATGAATTTAGTTTGAGTTAGTGCTGGATTTTTGCTGTGAATAAATTTGTTGTTGTTGTTGTTGACACTGGTGCCAAAGTGGCAGTATGAGATGGTGACAGTGTGTCTAGACGGCGGTCATTCTCAGAAGTGAGAATTGGGCACCAGGCGCTAAGCCAACAGGCAGGAGCTGCTGCAGAGATCCGTTCCCTGATTCTGTGGTTTTTACAGTTCTGCAGGGCCTGCAAGACGGAGCTCTTCCGCCAGGCTTTTAGTTGACGTGGCGGGCATCCCCCCCCCCATTGCGCCTCCCCTTCAGTGGGTCAGATCTGTGTTACCATCTGGGAAGCCCAGTCTGAAACAGTCCTCATCTGTTGAGGCTTTGATTAGAAACATAGGGATATGATTGTATTTTATCTGATGTATTTTAATTGTTTTTAATTGTTTGTGTATTATAGTTGATGGAACCCACCCCGAGCCTGCTGTGCAGGGAGGGCGGGATACAAATCTAATAAAACAAATTAAATAAATAAATTCTCACCAGGGAAGAAGGAAACTGCATGGATTTCTCACGGTTCTTCCCTTGCAACCCAGAAGGCCCTGCTGCAGCTGCGGCTGCTGCAAGCTTTTCGGAAGACCTGTGGAGAAGTTAGTCCCCGGTCCAGCTCTGTGAGGCAGTGGAAGAGGAAGTGACAACTTGCTGTTTGTTTGTTTGCTTTTCCTGGTAATTCATGGTGGTTCACAATAATAGTTAAAAAAAAAATTCATGCTTAAAAACCTGAAATAAAACAACAAATGCCGGATCTCTGCCTCTCTCCACCCCTTAAGACAGGGGTGTCGAACTCATTTATTACGAGGGCCAGATCTGACATAAATGAGACCTCGTTGGGTAATGGAGATATAAACTTTATAAAAGGACACAAACACATTTTTTTTCCTACTTAAAATAAAAACATGCTCAAAACATTAGCACTCTTGCAATGTTTTGTTTATTTAACAGTGTCTGATAACTGACACTGCTCCTTCGCTGGACGTTTTCAAGTAGAGGCTGGACGACCATCTTTCAGGTATGTTGTAGGTATGTAGGGCTATCTTTCAGCTATGCTCCTGCAGAGTGTAGGGGGTTGGACTAGATGACCTGCAAGGTACCTTCCAACTCTAATGTTCTATGATTCTATGGGTGCGTTCAGACGGGGGCTTTACAACGGTATAGGTGCCGGTTGCAATCATTGTACTTACTGGCGTTCAGACGGCGAACATCTGCCTCCTGTCCCTAACCGTTGTAAAGCCCTTTACACCGTTGCACTCTGCCACTAGGTCCCCAAGTGGTGGTATCCTGAGTGCAACGGTTGTAAACGCTGTACCTCGCCATCTGATCGCTCTCCACCGTTGCACAGCTACTTCTGTTCGGAAGCCTGAGGCTTCCGATTTTCTCCCACCATTTTTTTTAAAGGACGGCGATATGCGCTTGGGCGAAGCTTCGCCCTGCCGTTTGTATATATAAAAAAGAAAAGGGTCTTACTGTAGCATTTCAGAGGTGTCCGGGACCTCAGGGAGGCTACTGTGCTCTTTAAACTTTAAAGGTAAGTCCTTACCTTTAAAGTTTAAATGTACGACAGGGTGCATTCCTGCCCAAAAATAGCCCTGCTCATAGGAATAAATTTTTGTATTGCTGCAACCTGCAACCTGCATTGTCTATCTGGTCAGACAGATCAGCAACTAAAACGGACGGGGTCAGTGTGGAAAGAAGGGGGGCACCAAAATTGGCCAGTGCTCAGGGCACCCGCGAGCCTTCATCCGCCCCTGTTCTGAAGTAGAAGAACTAGATACAAATCCAGTCGCACCTTAAAGACCCACAAAAGAGCTCATCCCCTGACCACCTGGTTGGTCACTAAGCTCAGGGCTATTTTTGGGCAGGAACGCACAGGAACGGAGTTCCGGCTGGCTCCCAAGTTGGCCACGCCCAGCAGGAACTCATTAGCATAATAGGCCACACCCAACAGCAGAAACTCATTAGGGTTGGCTACATTAGGGGGGGTGGCCTAACATGCAAAGGAGTTCCTGCTACAAAAAAAGGCCCTAGGTTTTGACAACAAGCAAGGTAAACAGAATAAGAAGCAAAAGGTGGGTGTGGCTGGATGACCACACTTCTGGTAACATGGGGGTGTGGCCTAATGTGCTAATGAGCTGTGCTGTCAGGGGTGTGCTAATGAGTTCCTGCTCTTGGGTGTGGCCTATTATGCTAATGAGTTCCTGCTGGGCTTTTTCTACAAAAAGAGCCCTGACTAAGCTCGCGACTGGACTCATATCTAGCTGGCTTGAGATGAGCGTTCCAGGGAGATCTGAGCAAAATTGTCACAGTATAGGAGCCTTGTCGACAAACGGCGACCTCATCAGTTATAACTCTTTTTTTTGTTGTTCTGGGAAAGCGTCCAATGACAATGTTGGTATTGTACTTTCAGATCGTCTGGCCTAACCCTTATCTCTTGGACAGAGGCCATGCAGAATGGCTGCAAGCCCGGTGGCTGTATATTGGCTGCCCAACCCGACGGAGAAGGAGATATATGGGTAATGTCAGCACATTCAAACAAGGCAGGATTTCTGGTGCCACTTTCATGGCTTTTGCGTCCTCAACGCTGTCTTTGACCTCCCCATGGAGAGTTTGCCAAGAGGCCCACTGCTCCAAAGATGGAGATTTTGGGCTGTAGTAGAGACTGGGATTTTTCTATCACTGAGAGTGAATAGATTCATACTGAATGTATTTTCAAAACCGGATCTGGACAGTCGTATTCATCCAAATGTGAACTTGTCTCCCTAATGTGTTGGTCTGATTAACAATGGCCCCGATCACACGCAGAAGTTGCCGCAGGATACTCATGGATGCCAGGCGGGTTTTCCGTGCGCGATCAAAAGGGCACATCTGGCAAGCCCCGTGCACCCGTAGCCAACCTGTCCCGTCCGGCTGAAGATCCAGAGTTAAAAGGTACCTGTGAAAATCCACTATCAAAAGCTTGCGACGGGCCACAGGTGGACCTCCTCTGTCTGATCGCTCCAGTGCGCTCTTCTTGCCCTGTTGAAGCGTGCCAGAAACATGCACTGCCGGAAACAACCCTGGTCCGCCGCCACAGCGTCAGATCAGGTAGTGGCAGATTACATTGTGGCGGCACAAATAGTCACGCCTCCCCCCCCCCGCGTTATCTGGCCCATGTGACCGAGGCCAATATCTAGCAAATTATTCAACCCTCTCATATGCAGACACAAAAGACATGCATATCTATACCACTGGTTTTATGCTAGTGGAAGTGTCGTGGCTTTTCCCAGAGCATCCTGGGAAGTGTAGTTTGGTTAGGATGCTGAGACTTTTAATCCAAGATCTCTAGCATGCCTCACAGACTTTATTATGCTTCTTCAGACTTACAGTTTGAAACTATGGCCCTTTTTGCACCCTCCTTTTAATCCATGTTCACCGCGGTGTCCTCCAAGCAATTCTGCACTAAAATTGAGTTCAACCTTCTTTTTATTCTGGGTTTTCCCCCCATTCTGCATTACATTCCCTCCCTTCTGTGGTCAGCCCGGTTTCAGCCTGCTGTTGCCCCGGGTTATTTGGATGCTGTTTTGCTGTGGACTTAAACTGCCTTGCCTCGAATTCTGAGACCAATTTCACACAAGCGCTGTGCTGCGGTCGCGCCTCCCTTTGCCCCGCTTCTATTGGTTAATTTCCCACTCGAAGCCGCCCAGCCGCATTTTGACCTGCGGCTTCGCCCAATTTTCCCCGCAGTTTCGTGATCCTCAAAAAACAGTATCATGAAACTGCGGGGAAAATCGGGTGAAGCCGCGGGTCAAAACGCGGCCGCACGGCTTTGAGTGGGAAACTGACCAATAGAAGTGGGGCAAAGGGAGGCGCGACCACGGCGCAGCTCTTGTGTGAAATCGGCCTGAGAAAATCCAGAGTGGCAGGCAAACGTGGAGAGGACCTATGATATAGATGCTATTTCATTCATTCATTCATTCATTCATTCATTCATTCATTCATTTATTTTTATAGCCCGCCCTTCCCGCAAGCAGGCTCAGAGCAGGTAACAACATCTTATCAGTACAATAACAACAATATTTCATTAATACAATAATGTACCCCTTACATTATTCTCTCTTTCTGTCTGTTCCTGGTTTTAAAGAGCTCAAAGCAACGTTTGTGCCCTGGGAATATTTGTATGTATAAGTACAGAAAGAATAGATTCTTTTGAACGATGGTGCTGGAGAAGACTCGTGAGAGTCCCTTGGACTGCAGGAAGATCAAATCAGTCAATCCTAAAAGAAATCAACCCTGACTGTTCCCTGGAAGGCCAGATAATGAAACTGAAGCTCAAATACTTTGGCCACCCAATGAGAAGGGAGCACTCACTGGAGAAGACCTTGATGCTGGGAAAGATTGAAGGTCAAAGAAGACGGGGACGGCAAAGGATGAGATGGTTAGACAGTGTCATCGATGCAACGAACATGAAATTGAGCCTACTTCAGAGGACGGCAGAAGACAGGAAGGCCTGGCGGGAGCTGGTCCATGGGGTCGCAAAGAGTCGGACTCGACTGTGCGACTGAACAACAACAAAACCTTTTTTGTTAATATTTAGTAAGAATTTTGGTTGTGTGACCCATACCTCAAGACTCTGAAATAGCAAGTCTTTAAAAAAGAAACAATCTCAGTAATCATGGTTTTTTTAAAAATGTCTCACATGTATAATACAGGTGGGGACCTACAAGAAACTCTTTCTCCCACTCCTTTTCTCTGTCAACCGATCCCCTCTCTTTTGTCCCACCCCCTCTCCATCAATCTACCCCTCCTCTTAACCTGCCCCTCTCTATTTCTCTCCCTTTTCTACTTCACGCTCTCTTTCTCCCTCCTCCCCTTCTCTCTCCCCCCCCATCTCTCTCTCTCCTCCCTCCTTATCTTACCCAACATGGTAGACAACAGTTTTTTTAAAAAAAGTGGGGGAATTTAACCACCCAATGCATTTTTTAATGTTAGATTTTCTTGCAAACCTGGGGAACCCCCCCAAGTTTACAGAAAAATCTGTTTAGCATCACTGTGGCCCCAATCGGCATAATTCTATATCTGCAGATGGACACCAGCAGGGGTCATTTTGTGGAAAAAGAGGTGCAGGAGCTCATTAGCAAAACTCATTTGCATATGCCACACCCCCTGACATCACCGGAAGCGTGTTTGAAGGCAACACCCACCGCTCAGGCTCCACTGGACTGTTTTGGATTGCTGGTTATTGGGGGAACGTGTAGATCTGTCCTCGCAGAGGAGGGAGAGCTTGTACCTGAATAAAACTTGGTCTTAAAGGTGCCACTGGACTGTTTTGGGCCGGGGGGCCAGGGGGGGCTCTGCGACTTATCTGGCTGCTTCTTGCTCTGACCGAGGGCTGCTGGGAGCAGGGGGTGGGGCTTGTTGCATGTGCCCGCCCCCTAGGCTCTTTACTGCCGGAGCTCCGTTCCTGTGCTCTCCTGCAGGAAATGGCCCCTGGACACCAGACTTTGTTATTAGATATATAGACAATGGACAAGAGGGAGTCAAAATAAGATCAGCCAAGTGAACCGTTTTTTCTCATATAATTAGATAAATTGTTCAATCGCTAACACGTAGCCCTGGATAACATAACCCAGTATCCTAAAGGATCTCATGCAAATAAAAATGTGCATATTTATGTGTACATTTTTAATAAGTATTGGGAGGGGGGAGAATCACACTCACCCCATCACCTTGACAAAAGCCAAATGGGTGCCATATAGCAAATTATAAATAATACGTATTTGCATAATTAAGAGAATCTGTGCATTCTAAGGAGAAGCAGGCGTGCGGCGGCACGTCCACTACCGACAGTGTTTGATTCGAGACTCTTTGCATCTGCTGAAGCGGGCGCTGCTCCAAGCAATCAGAGGCTGGATTAACATGCTAATTGTGAAAATACTGTTTATTTTATTAATTTATTCATGTTTTAATGTTAATTTTTATTACAACAGACTAGCTTGGGTACCCGTTGCAACAGTGGGGTCCCTGGAGTGACAGCATGAGCCATAGTGCCCCTTTCTTGGGCTGCTGAGTGCCCTCGCCCCCTTTCTGTTTCCTTTTTACCTGCCCCACTTAAGCACTTGGGCATGTGGGGGCTCAAGAAAACTGGCTTGTGCTTCAGACAAGCTTTGGGCAAACTTTGCTTTGGGCTGCCTGGAGGTTGGCAACCCTACGTTCTGCTCCTGTGGAATGCTCGGCCCTCAGAGTGGCCTTTCTTTGTATTTACCTGTGCTTCATGGAGAATTTTTCACCATGTGGGGGCTAATCCATCTCTTCCTGCGTAGAGCTCCAGTGTCAGACTCCTGGATAAATCAGTTCCCAACAACATTCACTCTGGAGAATGATAGGTTTATTGAGACATTGATAGGATCCAGCCTGTACACTGGCTGTGTTAGAACTAAGATAAAAGGTGCAAAGGAAATAGATATACAAGGTTCAAGCAGGGGCCCTAACAGGACAGGACCAATCACCCCTTAGTATTCCACCCACCAAAAGCAACGGCTAACAACCCCCTCACTATGCCCCATATGTAAAATTTAAAAAACCCATATGTAAAATGAAGCCAAACTGCGAAAACTGAGACCCAAGGATGCCGTCATTCTCAGAGGTGATAAGCAGACCTGCTACATCAAAGCAAATACTAGCAAAAGTGAAAGCATTTCAGTTCACACTCTCCCAAACCCCCTTCCCGGTTGCTATGGCGAATGAGCTGTAAAATGCACAGCGAGTTTGACATCCAGGGAATCCTCAGGATTTAGGATTGGCCTTTGCCCATTTTGGAGGAGAAAGGGGCCTTAAGAGGAGCCCCTGGGTTACCCTCTTCTTCCCTCTTGAATTCTCTCAGCATCCCTTCTCTTAAATAAGGGATTTGCCTGGATAACTACCTAGGCTGAGATGTACAACTAATTGCAGCAAAGTTCTAAAATGTTTTATTAAAAGATATTCAAAGTAGAAAAAGTCAAAAGTACCCCCAAAGAAAGCACTCTTACAGCTTGAAGGTTACCAGGCAAACAAAAGCAAAGGAAGGTTCCCTAACACATAAGGGCTGCCATACCTCATGCCATGACAGCCCTCACTGTTGAGGTTTAACCATAGAGTTTCCGACAATTCCTAGAACTACCTGATATCACTTCTGGATTTGTCAGGGTGCAGACAATGGGGCTGCCCATATGCACACACAGCCTAGCAACCCTGCTCCACTTTCCTTCACAGCAGGAGGTTACATATTCCACTGGTAAAAGCCAGCTGACTAACTCACCCCAGGGAAATGCACCAAAGCCTTAGAGAAGGAAAGTTTTGGGTAATTCCGCACTAGACCCTAAATCTTGGTTCAACCCTGTCCCCGAACTTACATTCTACACGACACTAGAGTTCACCCCTGTAATTATCTCGGGGTATTTTTATATTCTGCACTACACCCGAGTTCACCCTTGTAATTATCTCGGGGTATTTTTACATTCTACACTACACCCGAGTTCACTCCTGTAATTATCTTGGGGCATATTTTGTTTCCACACTACATTGAGGTCACCCCGGTTATGCCCCACACTTGTCCTGGGATAAACAGATGTTGTTTGGTGTAGTGGTTAAGAGCCAGTTTGGTGTAGTGGTTAAGTGTGTGGACTCTAATCTGGGAGAACCGGGTTTGATTCCCCACTCCTCCACTTGCAGCTGCTGGTGTGGCCCTGGGTCAGTCATAAGTTCTCTCGGAGCACTCTCAAGGGCAGTCCTCAAAAGAGCTCTCTCAGCCCCACCTACCTCACAGGGTAGTTGTGTTATGGGGAGGGGAAGGAAAAGGAGTTTGTAAGCCACTTTTCCTCCTCCTCCTCCTCCTCCTCTCCTTCTTCTGTTACAACCAGGGATAAATGCAAGGCATTGTCTCATGAGCTGAACTCTTATAAAACCAGGGATGAGATCCAAGTGCGGAAAGGACCTTTCTAAGCCTCCCCACCAGATCCATGCCCCCAACTCAGAACTGGTTACCCTTTCTCCTTTTCAGCCCACACACTTCATTACCGTGCCTCTCTCCAAACAGGAGTCTGCTGGAACCTTAAAGACTTAACGCATTTATTTTAGCGTCGGCTTTTATGAATCAGAGCTCACGTCATCCAGTGCGCAAAGTGTCCATCCATTAGGCAGAAACATTTATACTAAAAGCAGAAAACAACAGAGAGAGTATGTGTGTGTGTGGGGGGGGGGAGATGTTACAAAGAGAGGTCCATTTGCGATGAAACAATGTGGCAAATGAAGTTCAGTGTTGGTAAGGATAAGGGGATGTGCAGTAGGACAAAAAAATCCAGACTTCTAGGCTAATGGAGTCTGAACCTGCTGAGGCGGACAGGAGGAAAGCTCTTGGGGTCATAGCTGATAGCTCAGTGGAAGTGTCAACCCCGTGTGCTGCAGGAGTGAAAAAGGTAAACTCTGTGTTAAAGATTATGAGGAAAGGGATTGAGAATAAAACATCCATTATCATAATGCCCTTGTATAGAGCTGGCAACCCTAGCAGGAAGAAATACTTTTGAAACGGGTGCCCTACCTGCTGAGCGGGGGTTCTCAGTCGAATCCCCACTGTGCCGTGGAAGGTTGCTGGGTGACCTTGGGCCTGTCACACACTCTCGGCCAAACCTACCTCAGAGGGCTGTTGTAAGTAGGGGAGGAGAACTATGGAAGCCACTTTGGGTCCCCATTGGAGAGAAAGGTAGGGTATAAAATGAAGTAAGTAAAGAAATAAAATTTATAGTGTCTATATTAAAGTCCTCCTAGGAACGCACGGTACCTGTAGGAATATGCAAGGTCTATCGTGCATAGATAAATTAAATGGCAAGAACATCCTGCAGGGGGCAGCAGAGGGGACAACTAGTTAGCATAGTGAGATTAGGAACTTCCTGCTATTTTCAAATAGTGTCCTTCCGGTCTCCTGATTGGCTCATTTGGGTTTTTCCCCAGCTCCTGCTGAGATCCTCTTCTTTGCTGGCCTTCGTCCAGCTAGTTAAACAGTTAGACGTCTCTTTCTCAGAAAGTTTTCCTCTTCTTAATAAACTGACTTTATTCTTTCAACAGCTTGTGCTCTTCTTTACTGCATACCTACACTCTGCCAACGGTACCTCCTACTATCTAGGCCACCCTGAGCTCGCTTTGGTGAGGAGGGCAGGATATAAATTTAATTAATGTGGCTGTTCTCTGGGGGAAGGGGAGCCAACCTCGATGAAGAAGCAGACCCTCTGCGACCTGAGACCCCCTTCCTACCATAGGGCTACCCATTGAGGTTTGGGGGTAGATTTTGGGGAGGGCAGGGTTTGGGGGTAGGAAAGACCTCAGCGGGTATAATTCCATGAAGTCCACCCAGCTCTATCTGATGTTGGGCGGCCAGTCGGACTCCACTCCCGATGACCTAGCGCGGGCGTTGCAGGCCGTGGCTGGTTGGCTCAGACTGAGTCGGTTGAAACTAAACCCGGCAAAGACGGAGGTCCTGGGCCTGTGTCGGAGCGGTTACGAGTTGGGGCACCCTCTCCCGGCCTTCAATGGGGTACCATTGGTGCCCGTGCGGGAGGTTAGGAGTTTGGGTGTGCTCCTGGACTCCTCGTTAACGATGGAGGCCCAGGTGGCAGCCACTGCCAAGTCAGCCTTTTATCATCTGCGGCTGGCGCGGCAGTTGGCTCCCTATCTCGACCGTAACGACCTGGCCACGGTGATCCATGCGACGGTCACCTCAAGGCTGGACTACTGTAACACTCTCTACTTGGGGCTATGCTGCAGCCAGGCTGTTGATGGGTCTTTCCAGGCGAGACCACATCCGGCCTGTGCTGCAAGCGCTGCACTGGCTGCCTATAGCATACCGGATTCGCTTCAAAGTGCTGGTGCTTACCTTTAAAGCCCTGAATGGCCAGGGTCCTGCCTATCTAAGGGACCGTCTCCTCCCGTATGTTCCCTCAAGGGCACTGAGATCGGGGATGCTCCATCGTCTGGTAGTTCCAGCC
>NW_015166544.1:50774-52644 GCF_001447785.1 Gekko japonicus
TTTGCGCTGGGACGCTTTCATTATTAAGATCATAGGCAGCAAATAATCGCCGAGCATTTTGTAAATGGTATAGATTGTATAGACTGAAGCACCAGTTTTTATTGTATTTAAAATTATTTTATTGTTTTAGTATTTGTATGTTGTTGTTAGCCGCCCTGAGCCACTGGGTAGGGCGGGATAGAAATCTCATAATAAATAAAATAAAATAAATAAATAAAGCAGCCATTTCCTCCAGGGGGACTGATCTCTGTCATCTGGAGACCAGTTATAATTCCAGAAGATCCCCAGGCCCCACCTGGAAGTTGGGAACCCTAACTACCACCCAGTTATTTCTTGGTGGGCTAACGGAAACTTCCAGTTCATCCTGGTCAGTGCAGCTCTGTGGGTCAAAAGTTCTATTTTGAAACAAAGAAAAACAGCATTTCCAGAAAATGCCACAAAATGCAACCTGAGGTGGGACTGGCATTTTAATTTCCGCGGAAAGCCAAAAGGAGGCGGCCGCAGAGCTCGCACCAACTGCAACCCCTCTCCGGGCTGCTGGCCGGACCACACACCCTCCTCTAGCGAGACGGCCAAAGAAACGGCCGGATGATTATCTCGAGCGGCGCATTTAAGGATGCGGGCAAGGGGGAGGGGGGAGAAACTGTGGCTTTGAGTGGCCGCGCTTCACATCCACTTCAGAGGGAACAAGAAGCAACCCATGTTTACAGTATCCAAATCCTCTGCAGGGGCGGGGGAGATGTTTTCCTTCTTCAGCAGATGTGGAAAGCTATTAATAGGAACAGTCGAGGGACTCTAGGGACAGATGCTGGACAGATTATGCCACTGCTTCTGGCACGTGTTTAGCGCTGGCTCAAGCCCCCACAGTCTCCCGGGAACTTGATCAGTTTGGCCTCAGTGGCGCTCTGCTCTTTCTTGCGGCCTGCTCCTGTGTGCACGTTCATGACCTCTTGACCCACATGCAGCATTTCCCGAATCAGGCCATTTTTTCCCCATCTAGCCCAGTATCCTCTCCTCAGACTGGAAGGAGCTGTTCCAGGGCCTTCCACAACCCCTGCTCCATGAAATTCTGTAAGGCAGGGGTCCCCAAACCTTTTGAGCCTGTGGGCACCTTTGGAATTCTGACACAGCGTGGTGGTGGGCGCAGCCACAAAAGGAGAAGGAGGAGGAGGAGAAGAAGAGAAGAGAATGGATTATACCCTGCCCTTCACTACCCAAAGGTGTCTCAGAGAGGCTTACAAACTCCTTTTCCTTCCCCTCCCCACAACAGACACCCTGTGAGGTAGGTGGGGCTGAGAGAGCTCTGGCAGAAACGGCTCTTTTTTCAAGGACAGCTCTGACAGAACTATGGCTTGCCCAAGGTCATCCAGCAGGTGCAAGTGGAGGAGTGGGGAATCAAACCCGGTTCTCCCAGATTAGAATCCGCGCACTTAACCACCACACCAAACTGGCTCTCAAAATGGCTGCCAGTCCCAAAATGGCTATCACAGCTTAATGTCAGTCACAGGGGGAAACAACATTTTTTAAAAATCTGCACTGCCAATCATATCACCAATGGCCAATCAGAAGACTTGCTGGACAAAAGCCACACCTGGCCTCTCCCACTTTCTAAAAACACTCGGTGGAGCCCGGGGAGCCCATGGGCGACAGGTTGGGGACCCCGCTTTAACTGAAGCTGCCAAAGCTTGGACCTTCTGAATTGAGTTGTCACATCATCAAACCCTTATATAATAATAAAGCATAGCAACAGTTCTGTGGGCATTTGCCATTCAAATATGCCATTTCAAAGACCTCCTGCGGCAGCCATTTTGTGGCAGCCAGTTTGGTGTATAGTGGGTTGGAGCGCGGACTCTAATCTGAGCGACCCGGG
>NW_015166544.1:52973-55804 GCF_001447785.1 Gekko japonicus
TTCCTCTTCCTCTTCTTCCTCTTCTTCTTCCTCTTCTTTTTCCTCTTCTTCTTCCTCTTCTTCTTCCTCTTCTTCCTCCTCTTCCTCCTCCTCTTCTTCTTCTTCCTCTTCTTCCTCTTCTTGCTGTGCCGTGTCAGAATCCCAAATGTGCCTGCAGTCAATTGGGGAACGTTTAACTAGTGTGATGGCATCATAGCCAGTCAGGTCTGGCTTCACGATAATATCACAAAGCCAAATCCGAGTGAGCACAATTCTTCCTTCCTGACCTCCAAATGGGAGAATGGGTCTTCCCAGTTTGCAGGGCCCTCCCCCCTTCCGCCCTGGAATTAAAGCTAAAAGGAGAATGCATATTGTGGAAACCAAAGCCAACTGTGTCTGTCCCCATCTTCCTCCGTTTGAGCTCACTCATGCTTCACTCTCTCATAAACTAAAATGCGATGTTGATTCCGTCATGCTTCATCGGGCGCAGTCTGGAGAACTACTCAGGAGTCAAAGTTTGGAGACTTTTGAAACTGAGCGCATAGAAAGCACAATATGCTTTAGAACTAATCCAGGGTGGTGTTTTTGTTTGCTTCCAATTCCATTTGGGCTTGGCATCATCAGAGTGAGGCAGAGAAACAGATAAGGCAGCAGACAAAATGACATTATATTAGCTAAACCTCAGATTAATTTGCAAAACACACCCAGCAGAGCGGGTGCAATTGCTGCTCTTTTCGAAAGGCAGAGACAGAGACAGCTATGAAAGACAAGTGCTGATTTCTTATTTTGGTGCACTTTCCATTTTTTTTTTTTTAAATGGCCATTTTCGTTCTAGTAAAGTTGCCCGCTCTGGGTTGGGAAATACCTTGAGATTTTGTGGGTCGAGCCTGAAAGGGGCAGGGTTTAGGAAGGGGAGGGACCTCAGCATAGTATGATGAACATAAGTGACAGAAGCCATGTTGGAACAGACCAGAGGCCCCTCCAGTCCAACACTCTGTGTCACACAGTGGCCAAAACCCAGGTGCCATCAGGAGGCCCACCAGGATGTTTATCCAATTCCCTCTTGAAGCCGTCCATGCTTTTAGCCGTCGCCACCTCCTGTGGCAGTGAATCCCTTGTATTAAATCACTCTTTGGGTAAAGAAGGACTTCCTTTTATTTGTTCTAACCCAACTGCTCAGCAATTTCATTGAGTGCCCACGAGTTCTTGTAAACCTCGATCATGTCACCCCTCAGCCGTCGTTTCTCCAAGCTAAAGAGCCCAAAGCACTTTAACCTTTCTTCACAGGGAAAGTGTCCCAACCCTTTTCTGAGTTGTGGTTATGATGGCCTTTAAAGCCATGCACGACCTGGGACCAGTGTTCCCTCTAAGCTGAGTTAGTGTGAGCTAGCTCACGGTTTCTTAGCCTCCGGCTCACAGATTTTTGTCTTAGCTAAGGAAGAATGGCTCCAGAGCAAACCGAATTGTGCAGCAGCCAAATCACTCGCTCACAACCTTAATGCCAGTAGCTCACAAAGTAGATTTTTTGCTCACAAGACTCCAAAGCTTAGAGGGAGCATTGCCTGGGACCATGGTTTCCTTCCACATGTCCCTGTGAGCCACCCTGGAAGAGCACTGTGCTCAGGAAATAAGAACTTGCTGTTGGTCACTGGCCTGAGAGAAGTCTGGCTGTCCTCAACCTGGGCCAGCCAGGGCCTTCTCAGCCCTGGCCCCTGACTGGTGGAATGCTCTGAATGCTGGAATGAGAGCCAGTTAGGGCTGCCAAGTGGGGGCAGGGGGCAGGGAAACCCCCGCTTTGGAGGCCCAATTTCCACCGCGGCGGAATCGGGTCCTGGGGGGAACTCCGCCCCCCGAAGCTGGGTTACCAGAGGTGACGCATGACGTAGAGCATGTTGGGGGTGTGGCCCAGATGGTCGGGGGGAACCCAGATGGTCCCCCCCGACGATCTGGGCCACACCCCCAACGTGCTCTACATCGTGCGTCACTTCCTGTTTACAAAAGTTTCTTGCAGTGTGTATTTATTCATTGCTTGACTCCCCACATAGGCAAGCAGACTGCGAACGTTGCAGAAGTGAGTGCTTAAATTTATTTATTTATTTTGTGACATCAGTGCCCCTCGACTTATTTAAAGCCCCCGCCCCAAAATTACAAAATCCTGGCTACGGGTCCTGTCAGGAATTCTGAGTAAAGCTTCTGTGCTTCCAAGGGAATTGATTCCCCCCCCCCCCCCCCCCCCGTCATGCCAGAGATACTGATTTGCAGAATCATCTCCGATAAAGGCCTGTAAGTTTAGTCAGAATCAGTACATTCTATGGTCTAAGTAAATGGGAAACAGCTGGTTGAGGCAGCAATCCCTAATTAGACTGGGATGGGGATTGGGGAATCAAGGAATAAAGATCCAGTCCTAGAGGCAGAATTATTCATGATGGAGGAATGAAGGAAGACTCATGAACTTGCCTGAATACACACGACTACACGTTCCGAGCGAGGAAGGAGACTGAAGGCGACAGCTTGACGAATGCCAGGAATGCTGCATGTGGCCTTGAAGAAGCCAAGAGCCCCGGCAAGAATCTTCCTGAACTGCTCACCGTGAGGTATAGTCCGGGTGCAGGGCTGCTTAGAAGACCGCAAGTGTCTGCAAGCAAGCAAGTTTTGGCTGAGCAAACCCTGAAGCAAGTAGCCGAGCCAAAACAGAGGTGGAGTTCCAGGGAGAAAGGAACAACAAACCATTTGTTTAGAGTAGCTAGCATAGTTAGGGTTAGGATTTGTCTATTGTCTATTTTATTTTGTAAACTCCCCCTATTTGTTTTAACCACTCTAATTAAACCTTTATCTATATATCTAATACTGAA
>NW_015166544.1:56248-63067 GCF_001447785.1 Gekko japonicus
AGAGAAGGGGGGGAGAGAGAATGGGGGGAAGAGAGAGAAGGGGGGGGAGAGAGAGAGAGAGACTGGGGGGGAAGAGAGAGAAGGGGGGAAAGAGAGAGACTGCCCCCCGCGAGTATCGCGGGTCCCCCCCTTGTGTTTTATAAGCTGGGAGTCTGAATGAATCTCTGGGCAGTAGAGACTGTTTAAGTGCCCTCCTCGCCTCTCCTAACCTGAGCCAGATAGCCTGGGGAAACAGAAGAGACTCAGGATATGTGAGCACACTACCTGATTAACATTGAGTCCCTAGCATAAACTGAGGTCCTGAGTCAGGGGGCCCACATTGCTCAGAAATATAGAGAGCACGTTTATGATACCCCCCCCATTTTTTACATTTAACCCAATAGTTCAAAGGATCGGGGCCTGCCTTACAGATCCGCTTCTGGGGGGGGGAGGCCTTGCCGTACCCCTCCCATCTCAAATACAGAGAGTTCCTTTATCATTGGTGGTCCCACCGATACATTTCCTCCAAGTTTCAGGGCTGCTTTGAGGCAGCCGCCGGCGAGCCGCCTGTAAATCAATAATACTGCAAAACAGGCGCCCGAGCTCACACCAGCCGTCCCGAGCAGTGACCGAGGGATGATATTTGCGCTTGAGTCTGATTGTTGCATCAGAAGCTATTGTTAGTCTGAAAGCAAAAGAGGGTTTTTATTAAAAAATGTCTCCCTCCAACCCCAAATTCTTTCTCTTTTTCAAAGTGGGTCTTTACAAATCACTCAAGCGCCCTTTCAATAGGTTGTTGCTGTTCCCGGAATAGATGCTGCACCATCAGACTGCAGGCCGACTGAACTCATCTTTCCCAGCCCGATCAAAGTCTGTGTGGGGGAAAATATATGGAAACATCCTAGCGTTTCTTTAAAAAAAAAAAATCGAGGCAAAACTAATCTGCGTCAGGAGCGTTGCCACCGAACAAGAGCGGCAAAGATGAAAAGAGCTTGCAGCGGGGAGGGGGGAGCTCCGAGTCTTCTTATGCGCCGAGAGCGCGTTCTGAGTGCAAAATATTGTATCATCCTTGTGATTCGCAAGCTTGAAATAATAGCCCTAATCAGGATTGAGAATCTGAGGCCCTG
This sequence comes from Gekko japonicus, assembly GCF_001447785.1. Classification (NCBI taxonomy): domain Eukaryota; kingdom Metazoa; phylum Chordata; class Lepidosauria; order Squamata; family Gekkonidae; genus Gekko; species Gekko japonicus. The sequence continues at coordinate 57,355 of NW_015166544.1, forward strand.
CAGTTCACTGTTTTGTTAACAAAGGAGTCTCACACACTCAGTTCTGGCTAGTTTCGTCAATCCCTGTTTCACCCCTCTTTTCCCGAAAGGAGGCCAGCTGCAGGACATCGTACACAGCTAAACATCTCCTCCGTTTTATGTATTTAACTAGTTAATTTGTACCCAGTCTTTCTCCCCCAGTGGGGACCCAAAGCCACTTACATTGTTCTCCTCCATTTTATCCTCACAACACTGTGAGGTGGGTTGGGCTGAGAGCGTGTGACTGGCTGCAGGTCACCCAGTGAGCTTCCACTAGGGTTGCCAAGTCCTTTATACTCACCGGCGGGGGACTGTCTCTTGGCTCTGGGAGTTGCTGTGGGACGTGTGCGCGCGCCGCCTGCACATCACAGGAAGTGACGCACGACGTAGAGCATGTTGGGGGCGTGGCCCCGATCGGCAGAGGGAAAACCATAGACTTTTCCCTCTGCCGATTGGGGCCACGGCCCCAACGTACTCTACGTGGTTGCATCACCTCCGGTGACGCAGCCACACTGCGCTTCAGGGGGCGGGGTTCCCCCCGGGGCCCGATTCTGCGGTAGTGGAAATCGGGCCTCCAAAGCGGGGGTTTACCCGCCCCCCGCCCCCACTTGGCAGCCCTAGCTTCCGCGGCAGAGTTGGGATTCGAACTCATGTCTCCCAGATATGAGCCCAACACTCTTAACCACGAGGAAGGCTGGGTCCAGAGACAGTGCGGCCGAGGGTTGCAAGCTCTGGGTTGGGAAATGCCTGGAGATTTTTGTGGGTGGAGCCTGGGGAGGGCGGGGTTTGGGAAGCAGGTATAAGTCCGTGCATTCCACCTTCCGAAGCAGCCATTTTCTCCAGGGGAACTGACCTCTGTGGCCTGGAAATCAACTGTAATCCCAGGAGATCTCCAGCCATCAACTGGATGGTTGACAACCCTAGTGAGGCCCAAGGTCACCCAGTAAGTTTCACTGCAAGCAGGGATTTGAACCTGGGCCTCCCCAAGCCTAGCCCAATGCTGTAATCCACTTCCTGAATGGGAGGTTGGAGCTGGCTCTGACAGGCTTCTGTCTGCTTAAGAAAGATTGCTGGTTTCCGTTCCTGGCATCCTCAGTGTTCATGGACTTGGCAGCACATGGAAGAAGAAGAGGAGGAGGAGGAGGAGATTGGATTTATACCCCGCCCTTCACTACCCAAAGGAGTCTCGGAGCGGCTTACAAACTTCTTCCCCTTCCCCTCCCCACAACAGACACCCTGTGAGGTAGGCAGGGCTGAGAGTGTTCTCTCGAGAACTGCTCTTGAGAGAACAGCTCTGAAAGAATTTGTGACTGACCCAAGGTCACACCAGCAGGTGCAAGTGGAGGAGTGGGGAATCAAACCCGGTTCTCCCAGAGTAGCGTCCACACACTTAACCACTACACCAAACCGGCTCTCACATAGGAAGACTATTAATTTTCTGCCCTAATCAAGCTAATTACATCCTGAGCCCCTTCTTTGCCACACCCCCTCCCCACCTTCAGACCGGGACTGCAGGGGACTCCGGGATCTCCATTCCAACTTTCATCTAATGTACATCCCTTTCTGCGCTCTCCTTTTAATCCATGTTCACTGTAGTATCCTCCAAGCAATTCTGCACTAAAATCACATTCAACCTTCTTTTTAATCCAGGTTTCCCCTCCCTATTTGGCACTAAAATTGAGTTCAACCTTCTTTTTATTCCAGGTTTTTTCCCCATTCTGCATCACGTTGGTCCTTTCCGCACTTGGATCTCATCCCTGGTTTTATCAGAGTTCAGCACACGCACAATACCTTGCATGTATCCCTGGTTATAACAACATCCGTGTATCCCGGGACAAGTGTGGGGTGAAACCGGAGTGACCGCAATGTAATGTGGAAACAAAAAATACCCCGAAATAATTTCAGGGGTGAACTTGAGTGTAGTGTAGAAAGTAATTTCGGGGACAGGGATGAACCAGGATTTAAGGTCTAGTGCGGAATCACCCGTTACCTCCCTTCAGTGGTCAGCCTGGTTCCAGCCTGCTGTTGCCCCGGGCGATTTGGATGCTGTTTTGCCGGGGACTTAAAAGCTCATATCCTGAACATCTTCTTGCTCTCTAAGGTGCCACCGGACTTGAATCTCACTGTTCTGCTCAGGGTTGCCAGCCTCCAGGTGGGGCCTGGGGATCTCCCTCTTTTACAACTGATCTCCAGCTGACAGAGATCAGCTCCCCTGGAGAAAATGGCTGCTTTGAAGAGTGGACTCTGTGGCATCGTACCCTGCTGAGGCCCCTCCCCTCCCCAAGCCCCGCCCTCTCCTGGATCCACCCCCAAAGTCTCCAGGTATTTTCCAACCCAGACCTGGCAACCCTAGTTCTGCTGCAAGCCCCCATGCCCTCCTCTGAAACTAACTTCCACAAGGAAAGAATCCACCCCTGCTTTATTCAGTGGGACTTTGGGTGTTCATCTGCCTTGGTTCTGAAGGAAAGCCAAAGTGCCCTCCTCTCTCTCTCTCTCTCTCTCTCTCTCTCCTTCTCTCCTCCTTTCCTTCTTTGCAGATCTCTGTCCCCCCCCTCCATAGCTAGCAATCCAAGACAGTCCCCTGGCACCTTTAAGACCAAAGTTTTTCCAGATACACGCTCTCCCTTCTCTGTGATGGCAGATCTGCATGTGTCCCCCACCATAGCTACCAGCCCAACACAGTCCACTGGCACCTTTAGGACCAAGTTCTATTCAGGTACAAACCCTCCCTCCTCTGTGAGGGCAGATCTGCGTTCCTTCCCCCATTCCTACCAACCCCTAAGAGAGACCTGGTAGTGGAGCACAGGAAAATTATAGACAGAAAGAGGGGCCTGAGTCCTATGAGACTCACTTCACTAATAATTCCTTTCCTGACCTATCAGGCTTCACGCCTATTCTCCACTGCCCCTTTCTCCAATGAGAGTCTGAAGCTGTCTTAACAGTGTAGGATCACTAGCTCTGCACCATCTAATCCTACTGGTGGCAGATTCTCCTCCTCGTCCTCTTCTTCTTCTCTTCTTCCTCTCTCTCTCTTTCTCTCTCCCCTCCTCCCTCCCTCTCCCTCTCCCTCTCCCTCTCCCTCTCTCTCTGCCAGCTGATTAATCAACAAAGCCATTCATGTATGTAGGTGGCAAAAGACCCCCTTCAAATAATGGAGTGGGCTCTCCACCAGGCTGTGGTTGGAGAGTGCTCAGCTCCTCGAGAGGCCAGCAAGAGCCCATTTCGGCTGGAAAGAGGGGCCTCTGCACATCTCTCACCCCGCAGGTGGCAAGAGAAGCAGAAGCAGTGCTTGGCCCCAAGACGCAGACTGATTATATGGCATTATATCAAGCAGGATGCGGCGGAGTTAAGCGTCACTGCCTTTAGAATACAGGAGAGAGGATTTGCAAAGGCCAAAGGGAGCCGGCACAGGGTTGGAGACGCAGGGTGTGAGTGGGACATGTGGTCCTCTTTAATGCAGGGGACCTGTCCTACCTGGGCTGAAATACATCACCCTAACACAGCCCCCTTATGTGACTTCTGAAACAAACCAGAAATTTCCCCATGATGCTGTGTGCATGGAATGGTGGGTGGGGAGAGGTTTGTGTGGTGGTGGAAAGCGCCGTCAGGTCACCGCTGATTTCTGGCAACACTGGCCCTTTCCGCACCCTCCTTTTAATCCATGTTCACCGTGGTGTCCTCCCAGCAAATTTGCACTAAAATCAGATTCCACCTTCTTTTTAATCCAGGTTTCCCCCCAGATCTGCACTAAAACCAAAATCAACCTTCTTTTTATTCTGGATTTTTTCCCCCCTGTTCTGCATGACATTCCCTCCCTTCAGTGGTAAGCCCAGTTTCAGCCTGGACCAATTTCCCACAAGCAGCGGTGCCGCCCTCGCTGTTCCCCTTTCCCCCGATTGCATTTGTCAGTTTCCCACTACCTGCTACGTGGCCACGTTTTGACCCGCAGCATCCCCCAATTTCCCCTGCATCTTTGCAATCCTTGTTTTTTGAGATCGCAAAGACGCGGGAGAAATCCGGGGGATGCTGCGGGTCAAAATACGGCCGTGCAGCAAGTAGCAGGAAATTGATTAATGCAATCAGGGGGGAAGGAAGCGCAAGGGCAGCGTAGCTGCTTGTGGGAAATCAGTTCTGCTGTTGCCCTGGGCTTTTTGGATGCTGTTTTGCCAAAGACTTAAGAGCCAGTTTGGTGTAGTGTTTAAGTGCGTGAACTCTAATCTGAGAGAACCAGGTTTGATTCCCCACTCCTCCACTTGCACCTGCTGGATGATCTTGGGCCAGCTGTAGTTCTGATAAGGGCTGTTCTTGAAAAAGTGCAGTTTGTGTCAAAGCTCTCTTAGCCCCACCTGCCTCACAGGGTGCTGTTGTGGGGAGGGGAAGGAAAAAGGAGTTTGTAAGCCGCTCTGAGACACCTTCAGGTAATGAAGGACGGGGTATAAATTCAATCTCCTCCTCCTCCTCTTCTTCTTCTTTCACCTCGACTTGAACACTGCAAAAAAATCGTAGTGGCAGGCAAATGAGGAAAGAACCTCTGGTGATTTTTCCAGGCAAGACTCATTCAGAAGTGGTTTGCCATTGCCTGGCTCTGCGTCGTGACCAGTGTTCCCTCTAAGCTGAGTTAGTGTGAGCTACCTCACAGTTTTTTAGCCTCCGGCTCACACATTTTTGTCTTAGCTCAGGGAGGAGGGCTCCAGAGCAAACTAATTTATGCAGTAGCCGAATCGCTCGCTCACCACTTTAATGCCAGTAGCTCACAAAGTAGAAATTTTGCTCACGAGACTCCACAGCTTAGAGGGAACCTTGGTCATGACCCTGGTATTTCTTGGAGGTCTCCCATCCAAATACTAGCCAGAGCCGACCTTGTTCAGCTTCCAAGATCTGACAAAATGGGTCTAGCCTGGGCCGTCCAGGTCAGGGCGGGGAGAGGTTTGTATGAACCCATAAAGCTTTTTTACCCTTCTGAGTCTGACCTGAGATCTGTCATGGTCACCATGGTTTGCTTTGACTGGCAGGCGCTCTCCAGGGTCTCAGGCAGAGGTCCTTCCCATCACCAGCTGCCTGATCCTCTTAACAGAAGCCTGAAGATGCTGGGAATCGAACCCAGGAAAGCCTTACGAAAGTGACCTCCACAGCAACGTTCTGAAGAAGCAGAATTCATTCGTTCGCCCCCTCCCCTCCCACTGCCCGCAGTCGCTGCCTCAGTTTGCAACACTGCCAAGCTGAAGATGGGTATAAAGCCGCCTCACCCTTTTCTGTTGGGGAGCAAGAGCAGGAGGTGCGCTTGCCGGGTGGGGCCTGGAGATCTCCCAGAACTGATCTGCAGAATACAGATTTCAGTTCCCTTGGAGGAAATGGCAGCTTTGGAGGGTGGGCTCTATGGTTTTATACTCTGTTGAGGTCTCCCCTCCTCTCCAAACCCCCCCTCTCCAGACTCCACCCCCCCCAAATCTCCAGGAATTTCCTAACCCAGGTGGCGCAACCCAAACAGTAGGTCGGGTTGCCAACCTCAAAGTGGGGCCTGGAGATCTCCCAGAATTACAACTGCTCTCCAGATGACAGGGATCAGTTCCCCTGGAGAAAAAGGCTGTTCCGGAAGGTGAGCTGTATACAGGGGTCATTTCGTAGAAAAAGAGCTAGGGGGACTCATTAGCATAACTCATTAGCATATGCCACACCCCCTGACATCACCGGAAGT
>NW_015166544.1:63087-72373 GCF_001447785.1 Gekko japonicus
TTCTTCTTCTTCTTCTTCTTCTTCTTCTTCTTCTTCTTCTTCTTCTTCTTCTTCTTCTTCTTCTTCTTCTTCTTCTTCTTCTTCTTCTTCTTCAAGCTGTGGAGTCCTGTGAGCAGAATTTCTACCTTGTGAGCTCCTGGCATTAAAGTTGTGAGCGAGTCATTTGGCTGCTGCAGAAATCAGTTTGCTCTGGAGCCCCATCCTTCCCAAGCTAAGAGAAGAATGTGTGAGCCGGAGGCTGAAAAACTGTGAGCTGGCTCACACGAACTCGGCTTAGAGGGAACAGCTTTTCAGGTTTGTTCCCCACTTCTGCAACGGAGAAGACACCGCCTACCCTAAGAGCTGAGCACCACACAGTCGATGTATTCTCCACTAAGCAACCAAGCCGGAATGGGCTGGCCATATGGACCCCCTTCGAGAAAGCCGTCCTGTCTTCCCCTGGATCAAAGAAGCGAATGCTGCCTCCCCGCATCAGGAGCGGCTCCTTTCAGAAGAAAGACCTGGACGGCTTGGCAGGGTTGCTTGAAACAGATGCTGGGGGAGAAGTGGGGAGTCCCTCGGCAGAAAAGTGTATTCTTCTTGCAGAGGTTCTCCTAGAGCTCTCCTGCCCCCCGTAGTACAGCCCGCCTGTCTAGGGGGTGGAAATCAATGCACTCAGCTCTGTGTTCTCTCCGTCTTGCCAAGAAAAATGTGGAGACGGAGCTAAGTGGATCGTCACTGACCCGGAAGGGAAACTGAGCTCTGCCAGAAGATCGCTCAGCCCAGACACGAGAGAACAGAAGGGACTTGTCTCCTGCCAGTCTTTTTCCAAGTACAAACACAGCATTTGGCCGGTGGAGCTGCGGCTCAGTGGCAGAGCCTCTGCTTGGCGTGCAGAAGGCCCCAGGTTCAATCCCCAGCATCTCCAGTTAAAGGGAGCGGCCAGTAGGCGATGTGAGAGACCCTGGAGGGCGGCTGTTATGGACCAAAGGTCTGATTCAGTATCAGGCAGCTTCATGTGGTCATGGGAGGGGAGGAAGCATTCACTTTTGGGGGAGGGGCCGTGGCTCAGCGGAAGAACCGCTGCTTGGCATGCAGAAGGTGCCAGGTTCAATCCCCGGGCTCTCCAGTTGAAAGGACCAGGCAGCAGGTGATGGGAAAGACCTCTGTCTGAGACCCCTGGAGAGCTTGCACTGCATTCTGATCTAGCCAGCTGCACGGCCCCAGGCCTTGCTCTCAGTGGCTCAGATGGCATCTTAAGGGCCGTTCTTAGCCCAAAGCAGCCTCAGATGGGAGAAGGGGGAGGAGATTGGATTTATGCCCCACCCTTCACTACCTGAAGGAGTCTCAGAGCAGCTTACAATCCCCTTGACCCTCCCCTCCCCAACAACAAACACCCTGTGAGGTAGGCGGGGCTGAGAGAGCTCTGGCAGAAACTGCCCTTGAGAGAACAGCTCTTTCGAGAACTGCTCGTGAGAGAACAGCTCTTAAGAGAACTCGTGACTGACCCAAGGTCATCCAGCAGCTGCATGTGGAGGAGTGGGGAATCTCCTGGAGATTTGGGGGTGGAGCCTGGAGAGGACAAGGACCTCAGTGGGGTACAATGCCATAGAGTCCACCCTCCAAAGCAACCATTTTCTCCAGGGGAACTGTCAGGCTCTGTCATCTGGCAATGAGCTGTAATTCCGGGGGATCCCCAGTTTCCACCTGGAGGCTGGCATCCCTACTTGTTACCCAAATGGGGGTGGCTTCGTCAAAGTAATTGGGGGGATTAGTGTATTGGGGTCTAATGAGAGGGGGTAACTAGGGGGGACCTCGCCACCGGTGTTCCCTCTAAGCTGAGTTAGTGTGAGCTAGCTCACAGTTCGTTAGCCTCCAGCTCACACATTTTTGTCTCAGCTCAGGAAGGATGGCTCCCGAGCAAAGTAATTCATGCAGCAGCCAAATCGCTCGCTCACCACTTTGATGCCAGTAAGCTCACAGAGTAGAATTTTTGCTCACAGGGCTCCACATCTTAGAGGGAGCATTGCTCTCCCCCGATGTTTATGGGGATGGTTCCCTGAGAGCTCTCAAATAAACAGACAGCAGTGCTACAGGAAAGGTGTTTCATTATACAAAGAATAAAGAGCAGGCATGCATACAAAGCACACAGGGGAAACACACACATGCACTAAGAGGAAAATAAATAGGGAATAGTGGGGAAAAGTGATTCAGGAAGGGCGATATGTACCAGGTCCTGGAGGTCAAGATCCATGGAAGATTGCGAGGAAAACAGGCAGTGTTTCCGGAGAGACCGAAGGAACCCACAGCATGCAGGGGTGCAATGTTCAGTGCTGTGGAGATCCACACACTGCACTAGGCAGAGTGTGCCATTCTATAGTTAAATTGTAGCCCAAGGCAAGGCTGATGTGTGTGCCCCCAAGAGAATACCATGATTGGCTTGTCAGCAATAAAACAATGTGCTGGGAGAGGCTTGATGGCTTTCCTATGGATGGACAAAGACCCAAGGAAACTCATCACAGTTTGCCAGAGAGGTGCTAATGGGCGTTTGATGAGCTTGTCCAGTGTAAACTGAAAGTGTTAATGCTCTCCTGGTGAGATTGCTAAAGGTAAACTAAAGGTGTGTTTCTCTGCTGACCCCTGAATACATCGGGATGGTCAGGTGAATAGCCTATTAATTAGGGGAAGTTGGCAGGGGAAGAGTGACCAGGTGTGATGAGGTCACGCCAGGGAAGAGTATCATTTCCTGATAAGCCCATTGATGAGATTAAGTATCTCTTTTGAGTGGGGAGGAACGCTATTAGCAAGAAGAAGAAGAAGAAGAAGAAGAAGAAGAAGAAGAAGAAGAAGAAGAAGAAGAAGAAGAAGAAGAGGAGATTGGATTTATACCCCGCCCTTCACTTGGAGTCTCAGAGCGGCTTACAAACTCCTTTCCCTTCCCCTCCCCACAACAGACACCCTGTGAGGTGGGTGGGGCTGAGAGAGCTCGGACAGAAACTGCTCTTTTTCAAGGACAGCTGTGCCAGAGCTTGTGACTGACCCAAGGTCATCCAGCCAGGTGCAACTGGAGGAGTGGGGAATCAAACCCGGTTCTCCCAGATTAGAGTCCACGCACTTAACCACTACACCAAACTGGCTCCCAAGTCACCTTCCCAAAAATAGTTTCCCGGGCTTGTCTCTCACCAGCGTCCATTTTGTTCATTCCAGCTCCATCTTGGTCCCATTTCTAGGCCAGACTGTAGAGTACACAAATGATTTTGGGGGTGATATTAAGAGAGGCGCATCTTGCTGTATGTCTCCCGTTCCATAGGAGGGATCTGGCTGCTGATCCCTTCCTCGAACCCCTCCATCCCCTGGCTCCATGCCTCAAATCTCCAGGAATTTTCCAGTTTGGAGTTGGCAACACTAGAATGATAGACTTCTGTCCATGGTGTTCGAAGCACTTGCTTTTTTTGCCTACTGACTGCCATTTCTCACAATGCCAGAGGTCATTTCCTGCGCAGGCGGAAAGGGCCAGGAAAGCCCTGCAGAAACCCCCCCCCCCCGCCACCTGGGGGGATTTAAATACCTTTCTTTCCCTTCCTCCAGATGGGGAAGGGAGAGAAAGGCATTCTACACAGGCCTGCCCTTTGTCAGGGGGTGTGGCATATGCAAATGTGTTATGCAAATGAGCTCCTGCACATCGGTGGAGAGCAATGCCCCCTCTAAGATGTGGAGCCCTGTGAGCAAAAATTCTACTCTGTGAGCTGACTGGCATTAAAGTGGTGAGCGAGCGATTTGGCGGCTGCATGAATTACTTTGCTCGGGAGCCATCCTTCCTGAGGCCAGTTTGGTGTCGTGGTTAAGTGTGCGGGCTCTAATCTGGGAGAACTGGGTTTGATTCCCCACTCCTCCACTTGCACCTGCTGATGTGACCTTGGGTCAGTCACAAGCTCTGGCACAGCTGTCCTTGAAAAAGAGCAGTTTGTGTCCGAGTTCTCTCAGCCCCACCTACCTCACAGGGTGTCTGTTGTGGGGAGGGGGAGGGAAAGGAGTTTGTAAGCTGCTCTGAGATTCCAAGTGAAGGGCGGGGTATAAATCCAATCTCTTCTCTTCTTCTTCTTCTTCTCTTTTTCTACAAAATGACCCCTGCACAACACCCTTCCAACAGGGAGCTGAAACATTACACTTCTCACCTCAGCTCCTCGGAAACTCCTGGAAGTTGGTAGCTCTCTCACTTTATGCAGCTTCACAAAGGCCGCTCTGACTGATGTTCACAAGTAAAACCTAGTGATGTTTTATATATGTATTAGGACATCACATGGCTCACCTAGGCAAGCCCCCCATTAATCAATTAGCCAACGAAGCTGCAGCAATCATTCCGAACACTCTTTTCAAAAGCTGCGGTCTGGCTTTGCCACTCATTAGGAGAGCCGAGATTTATATGCTGGGTTGTTAATATGTTGTATATGTAATTATATCGCGCCCTGGTCAGCTAATAGCTCCCAAAGTTACAGGAAACTGATTGAAATAACCTTTTTATTCTCAAAAAAACCCCAGCTGAAATTAGCAATTAATTGATTTCTGTAACAGCTTGCTCTCTACTAGTCTGCTCTTCTATTTAAAAAAGAAAAAGAAACCATGCGCAGGACCTGGCATGTGTTTTACATTACAGGTCTTGGCGCATCACGGGACTCGGCATTTTGTGCGGGTTTCAGCAGACGGTGACCTGCCGGCACCCGAAAAGGAGGCACTCGGCTTCACAGCAGCCCCTTGAAAGGGTTGTCACAGAAGCGCTAGTGGCTGAATGCTGACGTATGCATGGGGTGTGGGGTGCACTGGGTTTTACGTATAACCTCTGGATTTTGCGCACTTTCTTCAGTCCTGACAAAGAACCAGCATCACTGCCAAAAGTGTTGCGGAGAGTGTTTTAACTGGGGACCTGAGAGGTTGCCAACTCTGGGTTGGGAAATTCCTGGAGATTTGGGGAATGGAGTCTGAAGAGGGCAGAGGCTGCGGAGAGGAGGAGCCTCGGCAGGGATGGGATGCCAGAGAGTCCCCATTCCAAAGCAGCAGTTGTCTCCAGGAACATATTGGGTGTAGTAAATAAGAAGCTGGAGACCAACTGCTGATGAAGGTGCATAGAAAGTTTATATAGATATAATGGTGAATATATACACAGAGATATACAGGCTATCATACAGCATACCATGCCTTAGCTTGAGGGACTAAGTCCCCCTCTAGCTTATCAAGCTGATAGCTAATATACTAAACCCAGCCAATCACTAAAAAGGTGAATTAATTACCGACTCTAACAATGCCTGATAGAGAACACCTGCTAGTATAACACCTGGCTGTAATCACTTAATCACTAGCATGACAGCTAGGACTGTCAAACAGATCAAACTGATCTAGTAACTGCTTGCTACCTCTATCACCTAGACATATATCTCAATAGAACACTGGTCCCTGTTGTCTGGAGATCGTTTTTAGTTCTGGAAGATCTCCAGGCCCCACCTTGAGGTTGGCAGCACTTGAGCACCTCTTCACAACTGAAGCTCATCACTGATTTCCCAAGGTGGAGAAATGGGAGGGGGGCTCCTCTCATGGTGGACAGAGAACAAACTGCCCCATTGTGGACTCTGCCACCCAGGGGCTATTGTCCAGTGGTCGGAGAGTCCCCAGAAATTGTCGAGCAATGGACTGATTCAGCACAAGGCAGCTTCATGTGTTCCGGGGAGGGGCCGTGGCTTGGTTGTAGAACATCTGCTTGGCATGCAGAAGGTCCCAGGTTCAGTTCCAGGCATCTCTTGTTGAAAAAATCAGGTGGTAGGTGATGTGAAAGGCCTTGACCTGGGACCCGAGTCTCTTTTGCAAATTAGTTGTAAAGAATACCTGTGCTATCCACTGTCACAATAAAAATCTCACCTGCATGAAAGGAAGTCCTTCTTCACCCAAAGAGTGATGAAAACATGGAATTCACTGCCATAGCAGGTGATGGTGGCTACAAGCATAAGAACATAAGAGACGCCAATGTTGGATCAGGCCAAAGGCCCATCCAGTCCAACACTTTGTCACACAGTGGCCAAAAATACCAGGTGCCAATGCTGGGAAAGATTGAAGGTCAAAGAAGACGGGGACGGCAAAGGATGAGATGGTTAGACAGTGTCATAGATGCAACGAACCTGAAGTTGAGCAAACTTCAGAGGACTGCGGAAGACAGGAAGGCCTGGCGGGATCTGGTCCATGGGGTCGCGAAGAGTCAGACTCGACTGTGCGACTGAACAACAACAAAAACTTAGCTTCTGGGGAGCAGGAGTCGCTTCTCGGCTGTTCTCCTGATCAGAACAGAGAATCCTGCAATGAAGTGGTGACGTAGCAACAAGACCGGAAGGCCTGGCGTGATCTGGTCCATGGGGTCGCGAAGAGTCGGACTCGACTGTGCGACTGAACAACAAAAATAGATAGGAACTCTCAGTCTGGGGCGAGTGATGCCCTGTATTCTTGGTGCTTGGGGGGAGGACAACAGTGGGAGGAATTCTAGTGTCCTGGCCCCACTGCTGGACCTCCTGATGGCACCTGATGGTCTTTTTGGCTACTGTGTGACAGAGTATTGGACTGGATGGGCCATTGGCCTTATCCAACATTGGCTCCTCTTATGTTCTTTTGTAATATACCTCAGGACCTGGAGAGCCGCTGCCAGTCTGAGTAGACAATACTGACTTTGATGGACCAAGGGTCTGATTCAACATGAAGCAGCTTCATAGGTCCACAGTGCTGTCCTTCTGTAAGGTTCTCTTTCAGCTGAGGACAAATCAATGCCTACATGACTTCACATCAAATGTGTCAGCCCCCCAGGTCACTCCAAATCCACACCTCACGGTTTTAGGAGCGGTAGAGGTGGTATCGAAAGATGGATGGGAAACACACAGAACCAAGCCCCCCTCTAGCACCCCTCATCGTTGCTTTTGAAATGAGCCCCAACACTGGAGGGAAGCCATGGCGGATCCATTTGCCTCGCTGGGAGTCCACCGTTCATCCCCAGCCAAGTGTCTTATTTCATCATCTCCATGGCTGCCCAGCAGGCGCTTGGGCAAGCTCTCTTTGTGCACAGTTGCTAAGTACAGGGAGAAACCCCCTCCAAAGGCATTGAGCGTGGCGTGGGATAATGCAACAGCTGCTAAAGCGATATCCACCGATCCTCGTTTTCCTGGGGAGAAAAATCCACATTAACAGGTCTCCAGGGATGTCTTGTTAATGCTCAGCTATCGCTATTAATCCAGCAGGGAATGATCTGATCAAAATCTAGACGACAAAAGCAGACGGTCTTTTTCATTGGGATATTTGGTTAATATATAGCAGAGTTTTGCCCAGTCATAGAAGCGTGATACTGAGTGCAGTAAGCAAATCTCCCAAGAAGTATATTGCAGGCAAAGGTAAACTTACATGAGGTCCTTTCCGCACTTGGATCTCATCCCTGGTTTTATCAGAGTTCAACTCACAGCACAATACCTTGCATTTATCCCTAGTTATAACAGCATCCGTTTATCCCGGTACAAGTGTGGGGCGAAACTGGTATTCTAGCCTAGCCCGGAGTAACCCCTGCCGGGCCACGCCAGAGTAACCCATACTAACCCCCGCCTGGCCAGAGTGGTAAGTTAAATGTCAGCTGAATCCAATCTCATCTTCTTTTTAACTTCTTCTTTTTAACTGCACAACAGTTAACCCCGGGCTTAGTTCTAGGCCAAAGTAACCCAGTTGCCTATGCCAAACTATCTGAGCCTGGGTCTCACAGTCCCCAATATAGAGTGGTAAGTTAAATGTCAGTGTAACCAGCACAGTGTCAGCTTCTGAGGGTTTGAGGTCCATGAGAAACTTGTCAGCCAATCTGAGATTCCTCTGGGTAGTGAAGAACGGGGTATGAATCCAATCTCATTAGTCAACAGAGCCAAATATCAACAGTACGACGACTGAAACTTAAACTATATAGGTAGGTTCATTGTTATTAACTTAATTAGGGTACTCCTAAACTGGCCTTTGCTAAAAACGTCCTCAATCTGATTGAGGTACGTTCACTGAGGTTGACCCCTTCCAACTCTCCCTCCCCCCCCCTTTTTTTTAAAGGTTGCCCATAACTTTAGATTAGAAAGAAAAAAAGACGGGGAGAGCATAGAGGGAGGGAGGGCAGAGAGACAGAACGAGGGAAGAAAAAAGCAAAGCGGGACAGGGGAGCAGACAGAAAAAGGCAGGCAAAAAGAAAGAAAGAAAGAAAGAAAGAAAGAAAGAAAGAAAGAAAGAAAGAAAGAAAGAAAGAAAGAAAGAAAGAAAGAAAGAAAGAAAGAAATTAACCAGCTCTTGGAGGAAGAGACTCTGTCCGGCCTAAGGCATGCCTGGAAAGACCAGACAGCTGGGAGAGCTGGTGCTGGGGATAAGAAGTAATCTAAAAGGGGACAGGACAGCAGCCCCAGAAAGCAGGCCTGGGGGGTTAATCTGGCCTGGGGGGTTAATCTGGGCTGGCCAGAGTAACCCCGGGGTTACTCCGGGCTAGGCCAGAATAACCCCTCCGGTCTGGATTAACCCCCGGGGTTACTCTGGCCTGGCCCGGCAGCGGTTACTCCAGGCTAGGCCAGAGTAACCCTGGGGTTACTCTGGCCAGGGGGTGAAGCCGGCCTGTTACACCGGGATAACCTCAATTTAATGTGGAAACAAAAAAATACCCCAAGATATTTACAGGGGTGAACTAACATGGAGTGTAGAATGTAAATTCAGGGACAGGGCTGAACCAGGACTTAAGGTCTATTGCGGAAAGGGCCTCAGTCAAGAATATCCAGTTCACATTGTGAGATGGGGCAGGCAATCAGGTCTGAAAATGGCCACTTGTAATATATTTCTGCAACGCAGATTTGGCCCAGGTGTGGAGAACCTTGGTCAGTGTGGTTTGGCTCACTCCAGCTTCTATTCCCCGTTAGGGTTCCCAGTCTCCAGGTGGTGGCTGGAGATCTCCCAGAATTAAAACTGGTCTCCAGGTAAAAGAGATCAGTTCCCCAGGAGAACATGGCTACATGGGAAGGTGGACTCTAGGGCAGAGGCGTCAAACATGTGGCCCAGGGGGCTGATCAGGCCCCCGGAGGGCTTCCATCAGGCCCGCAGTGGAGCTTGCTGTCTTCTGCTTCTTCTTCCAGTTCTGCGGCTGCTGTATCATCGTAGGTTTGCAGCTTACAGATACACACCTGAACAGCCTACTCAAGATTGCAACAGCACAGACATTTTGATGTAGTAATTCAGAGCAAGAGGTTATCAGACACTGTTAAATAAACAAAATATCGGA
>NW_015166544.1:72741-80620 GCF_001447785.1 Gekko japonicus
TCATAATAAATGAGTTTGACATCCCTGCTCTAGGACATTATACCCCATTGAGGTCTCTCCCCATATCCTGCCCACCCTGGGCTCCATCCCCCAAATATCCAGGAATTTCACAACCTGGAGCTTGCAATCCAAATTCTCTTCCGTGCTGTAGGAGGCACAGTCCTAGAACTTGACATTTCCGCACCAACCACCCTCTGGTCTCCGCTTTCGGAATTCTTGCAGGCAGTTTATTGTGTAAAAATCTATTTAGTGACAGGCAACTCAAGACTCAGGCCTATGGCAAATTTTGATCACAGATTACATACCTTTTTCCTGATAAAACTAATTAACGACTTTTAAAATGGAGTACGAGGATCACTTGGTTTGGTTCCTTCATCTACAGTATGACTGGTGATGAGAAGGAGGTATTTAAAATGAATTTCTCAGGCTAACCATAACAAAAATCTTTAACGCTGTGTTTAATTGTGCATGTTCTATTTTAAATAACCACCTCAACTCCAGCTGTTTAGGGGTGGAGCTGAAAGAGCTGGTCTCTGCAATCCAGATGTAACCCTTCCAGACTTCCTTCCACCGTGCTTTATGAGTTTCTTGTAAATGTAATATACTGTCATTCCAGATTTGTTAAGTCGTCTGTTTTTTTTTATCAACTGGAGGCTGTCGATATATTGTGACTAATATTCAGATTCCCAAATACAAAGAAGTTTTCCCAAATCCCAGATTCCCAGATACAAAGGTGAGGGTTGGGATATTGCAAATCTTCAGAGAATTTAAGAATACTTGGAAGAGCCATCGAATAGCTGTGCCCACATGACATAAGAACATAAGAGAAGCCAATGTTGGATCAGGCCAATGGCCCATCCAGTCCAACACTCTGTATCACACAGTGGCCAAAAACACCAGGTGCCATCAGGAGGTCCAGCAGTGGGGCCAGGACACTAGAAGCCCTCTCACTGTTCCCCCCCACACACACAATCACCAAGACTACAGAGCATCACTTGCCCCAGACCGAGAGTTCCTATCGGTACTTTGTGACTAATAGCCACTGATGGACCTCTGCTCCATATGTTGATCCAATTCATAAGAACCTAAGAGAAGCCAATGCTGGATCAGGCCAGTGGCCCATCCAGTCCAACATTCTGTCACACAGTGGCCAAAAATACCAGGTGCCACCAGGAGGCCCACCAGTGGGGCCAGGGCACTAGAAGCCCTCCCACTGTTGCCCTCCCCCCAAGCACCAAGAATACAGAGCATCCCTTGCCCCAGACTGAGAGTTCCTATCGATACCTTGTGGCTAACAGCCACTGATGGACCTCTGCTCCAGATGTTTCTCCAGTTCCCTCTTGAAGCCGTCCATGCTTGTAGCCGCCCGCCACCCCTTCGTTCCAGTTAGGCATCTAAGGTTGACAGGTCTTCAGAACTAAGCTGTTCCAGGTATGGTCAGTTGGGTAACTGTGTACATGGGAATCCCATGTTTGCCACCCCATGTTCTGAGACAAAAGGACAATGGGATTTTGAGGCAATCAGTCCATAATGGTCCATTTATAGGGTTGCCAGCTCCAGGCTGAAAAATACCTGGAGATTTTGGGGGTGGAGCCTGAGGAGGGGGGAGTTTGAGGAGGAGAGGGACTTTAGTAGGGTATAATAAACATAAGAGTCCATCCTCCAAAACAGTCATTTTCTCCAGGGGAACTGATTTTTGTCATCTGGACATTGGTTGTAATCCCAGATCTCCAAGTCCCACCAATAGGTTGGCAACACTACGTATGAGTGGAATTATAAACATACATGAAGATGCAGATCATAAATCTGCTTAAGGACATCAGAAGAGCCCTGCTGGATCAGAATAGTGGTCCATCTAGTCCAGCATCCAGTCTCCCACAGTGGCCAACCAGTTCCTCTGGAGGGTCAACAACAGGGCAGAGAGGCCGAGGCCTTTACCTGAGAAGAACATCAGAAGAGCCCTGCTGGATCAGAATAGTGGTCCATCTAGTCCAGCATCCAGTCTCCCACAGTGGCCAACCAGTTCCTCTGGAGGGTCAACAACAGGGCAGAGAGGCCGAGGCCTTTACCTGAGAAGAACATCAGAAGAGCCCTGCTGGATCAGAATAGTGGTCCATCTAGTCCAGCATCCAGTCTCCCACAGTGGCCATTAAGTTCCTCTGGACGGCCAACCATAGGGCACAAAGGCCAAGGCCTTCCCCTGATGTTGCCTCCTCCTGGCTCTGGGAGTCAGAGGATTAGTGCCTCTGAATGTGGAGGTGCCCCTCACTCACCATGACTAGTAGCCACTTATCCCCCATGGATCTGTCTAAGCCCCTTTTAAAGCCATCTCTGCCTGTGGCCATCGCTACATCCTCTGGCAGCCAATCCCTTATTTTAATCCCTTGTTGTAGGAAGAAGTATTTTCTTGTAGCCTGTAACTACCAACCTAGCATCTGAAATCCGTTTGGGGCTAAGGTATTTCCTAGACTAGAAAAAGACAGTGTACGACTGCCAAAGCAATATCTAATTTTTTCATGTTTGTTTCATCCTTCTAAGAAGCACAAGGCAGGATGATGAGCCAGAGTCTTCTCTCCCCACATTATCCTCACAACTGCCCTCAGAGACTGGCCCAAGGTCATCAACTTGGCAGAGGGAGTCTCCCAGATCCTATCCGAATCACTATACAATACGGGTTCGCCAGTTTGGTGTAGTGGTTAAGTGCACGGACTCTAATCTGGGAGAACCGGGTTTGATTCCCCACTCCTCCACTTGCACCTGGCTGGATGACCTTGGGCAAGCCATAGTTCTGATAAGAGCTGTCCTTGAAAAAGAGCAGTTTCTGTCAAGAGCTCTCTCAGCCCTGCCTACCTCACAGGGTGTCTGTCGTGGGGAGGGGAAGGGAAAGGAGTTTGTAAGCCACTCAGAGACTCCGAGTGAAGGGGAGGGTATAAATCCAATCTCTTCTTCTTCTCTTCTTCTTAATATAAATTCAGGTGAGTCACCGTGTTCGTCTGAAGCAACAGAACAAAGCTTGAGTCCAGTGGCACCTCTATGACCAGGAAAGTCTTAAAGGAGCAACACAAGTCTTAAAGGCACTACTAGACTTGAACTTCATTTACATTAATGTTAATATCAGTTGGTGCATTTATTTATTGATAATAACAAATTTTAAAACATATATAGGGGCCCAATTACAACCAATGTATATAAAACATAACAATATCAAGGGCTTTAAAAGTTGACCTTACGCGTTTCTGCCAAATAGGCCTTCCTCAGAGGTCATACATATGTGGCAAGATGGTTAATACTTATATTCACATAAACACAATTAGAAATATATACAAAGTATAGATTCAATAAGGAGCATAAAGTAAATTGTTCAGAAGTAAAATCACCAGGCACAGGATAAATATGCACATAAGACCTTTAAAGTGCAATCACTAGCCCAGTGATTATAAAATAAACTTATGGTCCAAAAATTTCCTTCTTTGATTGTGTTCCCACAGTATTCACAAGTAAAAAATAAGTAAAAAGCAGTGAATACTGTGGGAACACAATAGAAGAAGAAGAAGAAGAAGAAGAAGAAGAAGAAGAAGAAGAAGAAGAAGAGGAAGAGGAAGAGGAAGAGGAAGAAGAAGAGGAGGAGGAAGAAGAGGAGGAAGAGGAGGAAGAGGAGGAGGAGGAGGAGGAGATTGGATTTATACCCCACCCTGAAAAAAACAAAAACTGAGAAAAACAAAAGCCAGATCCAACATTTCCTGTGAACCGGCCTGAATGTTTACCAGCGTCTTCCCACACATGTTCGGCTCTGACGACTAGCAGCTTGTGCTGACTGTCTTCAAGAAGGTTCCATCGCAGCTCCCATTTTGCAGAAAACATTCCACGGAATGATTACAAACATACAGGTACCGATGCCCCATAGACTAGCTACACCAGGACAGAAACCTCACAATTAAAGTTAGCGCCATGCATGTTAGAGCCAAAACTATTTCCATGACCTCCAGGGTGGGTGGGAATGCTATTTAGAAAACACGACACCCTCATCTTCCCAGACAGCTCTGGAATTAATTTTGTTTTAAAGGAAATTTAGAAACAGTTTCATTTAGTATAACAAATTGCTAATATGGAATAAGCCAGTCCATGTAAATGAGTTTCTGCCTCCCCTGTGGCTTTTTCTATCAGCTTTCCAGGCTAATTGTATGCTTCCTATAAAGACTTTTTCAATAATAAGCTCTCCCACATTTTGCAATGCTGACAGACACTCTTCTAACTATTGGGAGATTTGGTTAATATAGCAGAGTTTTGCCCAGTCATAGAAGCATGATAGTGAGTGCGGTAAGTGAATCTCCCAAGAACCATATTGCAAAAAAGGTAAATTTACATTTATTCAAGTACTTCCAGTTCACATTCAGGTTGCAGTCAAAAGGAGAGAGAGAAGCCTAATCTAAAGAAGACTTTCCCGATCACAAATGGCCAGCTTGTCAGGCATCATGTGTGTGGGAGTAGGAGGGCACTGTCTCCACAGGAGAGACCTGCAGAGACCTGCGTCTTCATGGAAGGCCATGTGAAGAGAGGGAGAGGATAAAGTGAGAGAGAGGAGGGGTCAGAAGACAGCTCCCGGGTTAAGACAAAGAGAGGCATCCCATTGAAGGAGATAACACCTTATACAAATGGAGAGTGAGGAGCAGAGAGCAGGGGTTTAAACCAAACAGCTGAGTGGCAGGGAGCTCCCTGCTGTTCAGCTGTTTTTCATGAAGAGCAGAAAGCAGGTGTTTAAACCCCTGCTTTCTGCTCTTCACGAACTGCAACAAACCGCCATGAACCGCATCAAAAGTCATGAACGTTCGTGTCGGTTCTTGAGTTCATGAACATTGCTTTGCGAACCACAAACCAGACAAAATTCGTAGTTCGTCAGCCATCCCTAACTATAAAAGGAAACAAAACAGTTGCAGACTGCCTGAAGGAATTCTTGGCATTTCCTGGCAGCCCCGGAGCTCTGCCGGCGTACCTGTGTTGGCATCACTACCTGCGCACACAGGTGGATGATATCATTGGTTTATGTTGTCCAGGTGCAGACTCAGAAATCCCCACACGCGCACACACAGAGAGAGACTGGATGCAGCCACAAAGTGCCCCTTCTCCCTCGGTCCTTGGCTGCCAAACGCAACAGACCCCTGTGGAAACACAGACCACAAATTAAGCCAACCAAAGATGCCAACAGCTTGGTCCGCTGCTTCTGTCTGGGGGAATCTGGCTGCGGCTGATGGCAAATTTCCTCTCCGAGCCAGTCCGTTGGGAATCCTTTAGGTTTCCGTGTTCTGTTCCTTTGTCCTTATAGGGATGTTATCCAAGATCTTGTCTTCGTCTGTTCAGCTGGGCGGGGTGGGGGCGGGGGGGGGATCCCTGTTTCAACATTGCTTCTTCCTTCCAGAGACCGAACCTGCAGGTCTTCATTTTCGCACCGCTTCCTATTTCCTCCCGTTAAATTGTTTCCTGTAAAAGAGACACACGTTTCATCAGTATTTGTGCATCCATCAATCAGCATCCTACACACATTACAATGTTGACTGAGCTTCTGAATGGCATACAGATGATGGGGGAAAGAGACAAAGGAGCTACCGAGGCCGGAAACGAAAAGGGGCAGCCGGCAACCATCCCTGTTCCCTCGAACCCAAAGCCCAGTCTAATATGCACCCCAGCCTTGCCTTCCTGGGACTCAGGGACGTCTTGGCTCTGCTAGGGTTGCCAACTCCAGTTTGGGAAATCCATGGAGGTTTTTAAGGGTGGAGCCTGAGAAGTACAGGATTCAGGGAAAGGAGAACCTCTGTGGGTTATTGTGCCATAGAAGCCACCCTCCAAAGCAGCCATTTTTCCCCAGGGGAACTGATCTCTGCAGCCAGGAGATAAGTTGCCATCCCAGTATATCTCCAGGCCCCACCTGGAGGTTAACAACTCTAGGTCCTCTGACCTGGCATGGTTCCTGTTAAATAGTGGGTTCCCTGGATGGGCAGGCTTGAGTCTAGTGATCAGCTCAACTTTATTTGTGATTTCAGCAAGAGCAAGACAAGACCCCCAGAGCCACAAGCTCTGTTAACTAGCATGCCATTGCCACACCCAAACACAGCCTACTCCCCGTGATAGGCTATTTACATAACATTACTACTTGATTGGTTACTTCCAGAGTCCTGGTCGGCTATTGTTCTTGTGCTCCAAGCTCAGCCAGTCTCTGGGGTGACAGACCTGGAATGGTTCAGTCCCAATACATAACATCTCCCATCCTAGATCCAGCCTAGCAAGGTTTCTCTCCCTGTCTGGATCCTCCTACCTAGGCCCCCACATTTCCTTCCCACCCACGCATTCCAAATCTTTCATTCTTCCGTCCCGCAAAGACTTCCCCCTGTAGCTCAAACCCCTCAACCCCCTCAGGCCAGGCAGACTCTCGTTTGCAAACAACCCCCCCCAAACACACACCAGAACTCAGAGCCAATTTGATATTGCCACAGCAAGACACCCCTTCCTTGCCACCCTGAAAGTAGGATTGCCAATTTCCAGGTGCTGCCTGGAGATCTGGCAGTACGACTGATTTCCAGACAACAGAGGATAGTTCCCCTGGAGAAAATGGCTGCGTTGGAGGGTAGGACTCAATGGCATCACATGCTAATGAAGTCCCTCCCTTCCCCAAAACCCGCCTTCCCCAGGGTCCCCCATCCCCCAAATCTCCAGGTATTTCCCAACCCACGGTCGGCAATTCCAGTCGGAAAGTCCTCCGTAATTCTTCTTGGCTCTATATTGTTTAAGCACCTAATGTGCACATTGATGGTATTCTAATCCTCTCGGAATGTGTGGAGTGGAAGTCATTTGCATTCATTCTGGCCTTTTCATTAAATCTCATTAGGGAAGATGCAGCATCCAGCCCAACATCTCGCAGATGAGGAAAACCTGGGCCGGGAAGGAGGGGGGCTCCTGTTTCCACAGCAGCTGCTATCATCATCCACACCGTTTTCAGACAACTCCCCACCAGGGAAAAAGCTAAAGCCCCCCCAAGCAAAAATCTTCTTCTTTTTCGCTTGTGATAGGGAGCACCGAGACTTCGTTCGCGTTTACTGTTCAGTGAAGATTCGTATTGAGATGCATTAAAGCCAAAGCTCTGGGTGCACGCTGTTTACGAGAAAACACACACCAGCAGCACGGCATCTCCTTCTACCGACTACGGATCCTTGTTTGGAAACCCCCCCCCTTCGTTTCCCTGGCAACTGCTGGCAACGTCTCCAAGTCCCACGGAAAGCCAAGGGGGTCAGAGCAATGTATTCTAACATGGGACGAGGGAGGCGGGCACGAAGCAACCATAACAATTTCAAACGTTTATTAGCTAAAATTAACAAGCGGCGTTGAGTTCCAGAACGCCAGAAAGACTGATGTTTTCATGTGGAGGCACTTTAGAGTTCCAGATGTGATTTTTTAAAAAAACTGCAAATGCTGAGGTTTCAAGTGTGAAACGTTCTCCTGCCTCCCTGAGCCCCGGGGTGGTGGCCTTGGACGCCTAGGGGCAAATTCCACCTCTCGTGACATCACACGCGAGAGGTCATTCTGGCTCCCCCAGCTCTCCTTCGGGGCTCTTAAGAAGTTATGGCCGCGGCCACTGTTCTCGGTGGCAGCTGCAACACCCACGGGGGGGGAAACGTTCTCCCGCCTCCCTGAGCCCCGGGGTGGTGGCCTTGGACTCGTAGGGGCAAATTCCACCTCTCGCATGTGATGCCTGAGCGGCTTACGTGAGAGGTCATTCTGGCTCCCCCAGCTGTCCTTAGGGGCTCTTTAAAAAGTTATGGCTGCTGCTTTCCGCGGCGGCAGCAACCACCACAAGGGGGACTGCTGAGCTGCCCTCCCCGCCTTTTTCAGG
>NW_015166544.1:81853-86793 GCF_001447785.1 Gekko japonicus
GTGGGGTGTGTGTGGGGCAATGGAAGCTCAGTGATAGGGTCTCTCCAAGTGATTTCCAGAAGTGAGATGCGTCCTGGTCTTGTGTCTTACAGATAATCTTACAAATAGTCCTTTGCATTTATATCATGCTTTCAACTTTAAAAGGGTCATAATGCTGATTCTGTGAACTTAGGCAAATCACGAGAGGTAGAGCAGGAAGGGTTGCCTCAGTGCTTAGTTCTTGTGGCCCTTACTTACACACCCAGGGAAATGCTGATCGCCACTTTGGGGCCAGGAAGCAATCTTTCTCCAGGCCAGTTTGGCCCCCAGTGATCCTGGAGGGGTTTTTTTTTTATCATATTCTGGGTGTGGAACAGGGGTCACTGGGGTGTGTGGGGGGTATTGGAGAATTTCCTGCCTTGTGCAGGGGGTTGGACTAGATGACCCTGGAGGTCCCTTCCCACTCTATGAGTCTATGATTCTATAATTCACCCAGGCTGGCTGTGGGCATGCCAACACCTCTGTCAGGCAGAAGCGCCTGAAATCCTCCCCCTCCCTTTTTCCTTTGCCCGACTTGGAGGCGAAGGGAAGGGAGAGGGGGGAAAGAATGGATCCCAGGTGCTTCTGCCTGTCAGAGGGGCTGGTGCACACTTACGGTGATGTCAGGGGGTGTGGCATACGCTAATAAGTTATGCTAATGAGCTCCTGCAGCTCTTTTTCTACTAAATGACCCCTGAGTGCAGGGGTGTCAAACATGCGGCCCGGGGGCTAGATCAGCTCCCCGGAGGGCTTCTCTCAGGCCCGCAAAGGACTGGCGGCCTCCTGCTTCTTCTTCCAGTTCTGCTGCTGCTGCTGCATCATAGCTTGCTTTCCTAGACTCTCTCAATCGCTCAGGAGAGATAGATAGGCAAGCTTCTGCTCCCTGCACTGGGCTGAGGCTCCTCCCCTTCCCCGATTGCTCCAGCACAGACATTTTGATGCAATAATTCAGAGCAAGAAGTGTCAGTTATCAGAGACTGTTAAATAAACAAAATATTGCAAGAGTGCTAATGTTTCGAATATGTTTTTAAGTTAAAAAAAATATTTGTGTTTGTGTCCTTTATCAAATTTATATCTCTACTCCCTTATGCTACGCATGGCCCAGCCCGACAAAGTCCAATTTATGTCAAATACGGCCCTCCATAACAAATGAGTTTGACACCCCAGCTTTAGTATTCATCTACGCGGTCTTTTGAGTAATGGCTGCCAAGGGCAGCACTTTGCAAATATGATGGAGGGGCGGGAGGTCCGGAAGCAAACCTGTTTGGCAGGCAGACAAGTCTTTCAATCCCAACCGAATGGGACGCGTGATGGCCTCATACCTGATCACTGCATTCGACCAGGGAAGGTTGGGCTCTCCAGCACAGTCAAAGAGAAATGTACAGTATCCCGACACACTGACCTCACACTGGCCCTTGGTTAGATTTGTTAAACTCCTCTGAACTCAGTTAGGAACTGACTCATCCTTTGCAAGCTCTGTCAGTAGTATTTGGGGAAATGTTGCCTGTTTTCTAAGAGGTATGTCTGATGTCGGAACATGCGCACACTGGTGTGAGCCACATGGTGGTGGTGGAAAGTGCCATAAAGACACAGCTGACCTTGGGTGGCCCCTGAAGAAGGAGGAGGATATAATGTACTGGGTTCAAGTCACATTGCCGAGTGATTTCAGCTCATAATTTATTAGGAGGCAAAACTGAGACAAGGAAGCAGGACCCGGGGGTCTGCTTAGATGTCAGTCCATGCCACACCCAACAAACACACCCCACACCCCGTGATAGGTTTATTTACAGTGAACTAATAATACAGTGCACTAATAACTGAGCAAACTTCAGAGGACAGCAGAAGACAGGAGGGCCTGGCGGGAGCTGGTCCATGGGGTCGCGAAGAGTCGGACTCGACTGTGCGACTGAACAACAACAAAATAACCCTAGGTTTCTATGCAGATCTGGGCTGACCTATTGGTCCATTTTAGGATCCTACGAGTCTATTGTTTCGGGTCGCGAAGCTTTGCTAGTGCGCTTGACCACATGTGCACCCGACCGCGTGCGTGGCCCTTTGCTAGTACATAACAGAAGAGGAGGAGAGTTGGTTTTATACCCCGCCCTTCACTACCCGAAGGAGTCTCGGAGTGGTTAACAATCACGTTCCCTTCCTCTCCCCACAACAGGCACCCTGTGAGGTCGGCAGGGCTGAGAGCGCTCTGGAAGGGTTCTCAAGGCAATTGATGTTCAGAGGTGGTTTCCCGTTGCCTGCCTCTGCATAGCAACCCTGGGTTTCCTTGGCGGTCTCCCATCCAGATATTAACCAGGGCGAACCCTGCTTAGCTTCCGAGATCTGACAAGATCAGGCTAGCCTGGGCCATCCAAATAAGGGCAAAAGATATACAGAGACAATTTGCCAGTTCCTTCCTCTGCATAGCAACCCTGGACTTCCTTGGTGGTTTCCCATCCAAGTACTAAATATGTTTTTAAGCGTCTGAGATATGATGAGAGGGGGCTAGCCTGGGCCATCCAGGCCAGGCACATCCAGGTCATTATCTCATGGTCCCTTGCAATGCTCCCTCTAAGCTGTGGAGTCTTGTGAGCAAGAATTCTACTTTCTGAGCTACTGGCAATAAAGTTGTGAGCGAGCGATCTGGAAGCTTCATCATAAATTAATTTCCTCTGGAGCACCATAGAGCTTTGCCCAAAATACCAGAGTGTTGCCGCATGACGTCTCCTGTGTGATGATGTCATTTCCATGTGACATCATCATGCTGGGGGCAGTTGGGGCAGGGCTAGATGATAGACATTCACAAAGAAAGAAGCACAAACCAAGGTTACTTAGTTCTGTTGAGCACGTTCTCTCTCTCTCTCTCTCTCTCTCTCTCTCTCTCTCTCTCTCTCTCTCTCTCTCACACACCCACACACACACACACACACACACACACAGACAGACAGAGTATCTAGATAGGAGCAAGCAGTCATGACATTCCCAATTCAAGCTGTGGAGCTGGCGATGCTCGAGAAAGAAAATGTTGCTTGGTCATATAGCTTAGCAGCAATTACGGGAAGTTTCATGGAAATAAGCGGTTGCTATTAAAGAATGTGCTTTCATGGACCAAAGCAGCTGGTTTGGGGCACCTGGCCTGCTGAATGCTGCCTGTGCACGGGCAGGATCTCATTTCACATTCTGAGCCGGAGAAGAGACAGTTTGCATATCCAGCTAGACAATGGCAAACTTTGGCAAATGCACTCCAGCTGGTTCGCAATTGGCCGGCGTGTTCATTTGAATTACAAACGCCTCTTATCCAAACTAGCAATGTGTAGAGGTTTAGATGACATGCAATGCAGAAGGAGATATAGGCCTCAGTTTTGAAGAATGGTCTTTGGAAGATGTGGGACATTATCTAAAGGACAGCGTTTTGGTCTTGAACCCAAGAAATCTGTTTTAAGTTCCATCAAGGGCTTTCTTTAAAAATGAACATGAGAAACTGCCTTCTGCTGGGTCAGATCACGGGTTTTTCTAGCTCAAAGTGGTCCCTGACTGGCATCCAGTGTTCCCTCTAAGCTGAGTTAGTGTGAGCTAGCTCACAGTTTTTTAGAAGGAGGAGAAGGAGGAGGAGGAGGAGGAGAAGGAGAAGAAGAAGAAGAAGAAGAAGAAGAAGAAGAAGAAGAAGAAGAAGAAGAAGAAGAGAGAAGAAGAAGAAAAAAAAGAAGAAGAAGAAGAAGAAGAAGAAGAGGAGGAGGAGGAGGAGGAGGAGGAGATTGGATTTATACCCCGCCCTTCACTTGGAGTCTCAGAGCAGCTTACAAACTCCTTTCCCTTCCCCTCCCCACAACAGACACCCTGTGGAGGTAGGCAGGGCTGAGAGAACTCTGACACAAACTGCTCTTTTTCAAGGACAGCTGTGCCAGAGCTTGTGACTGACCCAAGGTCACATCAGCTGGTGTAAGTGGAGGAGTGGGGAATTAAACCCAGTTCTCCCAGATTAGAGTCCGCGCACTTAACCACTACACCTCCGGCTCACACATTTTTGTCTTAGCTCAGGCAGGATGGCTCCAGAGCAAAATGATTCATGCAGTAGCCAAATCGCTCGCGCACAACGTTAATACCAGTAGCTCACAGAGTAGAGTTTTTGCTCACAAGACTCCACATCTTAGAGGGAGCATTGCTGGCATCCTTCTCTGCAGGGTCTCCAATGGAGAAGTCACTCTCCCAGCCCCCTGCTGCATGACAACCTGAAACTAGAGATGCCAGGGATTGAAGAACCCAGGACCTTCTGCATGAAAAACATGCCATCTGCTCCAGGGCCACGACTCTTCTTACTGTCACGCTGCGATGCTCTGCCCTATATGGCAAACAGGAGTCCAACTTTCTTTCCCAGCAGCCTAGAAGAGACCTTTCTTCCACTTGGATATGGACCGAAAATCCCTGCCAGACCACTGGAGAACAAGAGGCTGGCACCGGGATCAAGGGCAGGAAGCTCTCTCTTGAAAGCCAGTTTGGTGCAGTGGTTAAGAGCGTGAAATCTAATCTGGGAGAACCGGGTTTGATTCCCCACTCCTCCACTTGCACCCAGCTGGATGACCTTGGGCAAGCTAAGGTATCTCCTAGACTAGAAAAAGACAGTGTACGACTGCCAAAGCAATATCTACCTTTTTCATGTTTGTTTCATCCTTCTAAGAAGCACAAGGCAGGATGATAAGACAGAGTCTTCTCTCCCCGTATTATCTTCACAACTGCCCTGAGAGACTGGCCCAAGGTCATCCCCGTGGTCAACGTGGCAGAGTGAGTCTCCCAGATCCTATCCAAACCACTATACAATACGGGTTCACCACTTTGCTGTAGTGGTTGAGTGCACGGACTCTAATCTGGGAGAACCGGGTTTGATTCCCCACTCCTCCACTTGCACCTGCTGGATGACCTTGGGAAAGCCATAG
>NW_015166544.1:86888-110417 GCF_001447785.1 Gekko japonicus
TATAAATCCAGTCTCCTCCTCCTCCTCCTCCTCCTCCACTACTACTTCTTCTTCTTCTACTACTTCTTCTTCTTCTTCTTCTTCTTCTTCTTCTTCTTCTTCTTCTTCTTCTTCTTCTTCTTCTTCCCCTCCTCTTCCTTGCTTTGTCCGATGGATGCCCTTCTCAGTATCCCAGCAGTTCATCTTGATTAGATTCCCCCGTTTCATGTTTTGTTTAGTAGGTCTGTAACTTCCCCCTTTATCTCCAGTGTAATCTTCCAGATTTGGTTGTTATCATAATGGCTATCGACTCGGCCTGCTTCCTGAGCGTGGAGAGACGGGCCATCTCCATCAATGCGCACCCTGTGCTCCCGCCCGCTCCAAACCATAATCATGAATAATAGATAACAATTTACCAGTTGCCGCGATGTAGTGAGTTATGTTACTAACAACCTGGAGCAACCACAAGCACTCCAGACGACAGTGATGAACGAGAGCTCCATTTTGCTTTCATTTTATTTCCTCTCCGGGGGCCCCGCCCCTTCCTTCTGTACACACAAACCCTGATCAAGTGTGTATTTCCTCGGGACTGGATTAACCATGTGTTCAACTTCTCCTTATTGAAACACATCCAATGAGCCAGCTAATCTGTTTATAAGGATGGCTTTCCATTAGGAGCGCAATGTTTAACAGCAGGATTAACTGGGGTTTACTGGAGGGAGTGTGGCTACCCCCCCCCCCCTGCAGGAAATGCAAAAGATTTAACTCAGGAACAATAGTGGAACAGAATAAGGCAGAGGAGAAAGGAAAAAGTAGACAGTAGGACTCCAGATTAGTGTGATAGTAGTTTGGCCCACGTGAGTTTTGGGGGTCCTTCTTTTCTTCCTTTTCAGTGTGGTGGTTCGAGAGTGTCAGGCAAGGATCTGCGAGACCCAGGTTCGAATCCCTGCTCTGCCATGGAAGCTGGCTGGGTGACACATGAATATATGCCTTGTACGGAATTGGTCCATCAAGGTCCATATTGTCTACCCAGACTGGTAACAGCTCTCCAGGGTCTTCAGGATGAGGTAGATAAGGTAGGTGTCAGGACAAAGTTACTCTCAACAACACCCTCTGGAAGTGATTTGTTTATTGAGAAATAAAGGTGTTCCAAGCCAGACCAGTACTGTGTCAGAACAGGGCTTCTGGCGGGAGAATCCAAAGATATAGACAGTTAAAACGAAGCTCCCGGTTACATCCAATCATACCCCACAATCGTCCCGCCAAGCTTTCGCATGCTCTACGCCCCACCACACACACTGCCTGTGAATATATGGTTATTTTATCTATGGCAAAGAAGCAGGCACAGTCAGGCTCCAAGGTCATCCCAGACAAGGGAGGTATCTTAAGAAGACTAACATCGTCACTACAGCAGAGCAGTTCACACACTCACACTCCTCCCCGTAGGCCCCAAAACATGACAAACGAGAGTTCGAGTTTGACAATAGGTCGCCGTGTTAGTCTGTCTGTAGCAGTAGAAAAGAGCAAGAGTCCAGGAGCACCTGGAAGACTAGCAAAAATTGTGGCAGGGGGGGGGATTCCCTGCGTGAGTCACTGCTCTCTTCTTCACTTCTTGGTATCTGAAGAAGTGAGCAGAGCCTCACGAAAGCTCCTACTCTGCTACAAAATTGTGTACATCTTTAAGGCACTACTGGTTTCTTGCTCTTTTCTACGGCAAGATGAGGTAGGTCTTTCACATCCCCTACTGACTGGTCCTTTTAAGGGGGGATGCTGGGGATTGAACCTGGGATCTTCTGCATGCCAAGCAGAGACTCTTCCACTGAGCCACAGCCCCTCCCCTTGGGCCAGATACACACTTGAGACAGGCATACACACACTCAGCCTAACCAACCTTACAGGGCTGTTGCGAAGATTAAATAGAGGAGAACAATGTAAGCTGCTGTGGGTGCCCCTTGAGGGAAAAGGCAGGGTATAAAAGAAGTAAGCAAATATTTCAAAACCATGACTGGGCATATCTATGCCTATATGGCTTTGAGGTCACATAAGAACATAAGAGAAGCCAATGTTGGATCAGGCCAATGGCCCATCCAGTCGAACACTCTGTGTCACACAGTGGCCAAAAAGACCAGGGGCCATCAGGAGGTCCACCAGTGGGGCCAGGACACTAGAAGCCCTCCGACTGTTGCCCCCCCCCACACACACACCAAGAATACAGAGCATCACTTGCCCCAGACTGAGAGTTCCTAGTAATAGCCACTGATGGACCTCTGCTCCATATATTTATCTAATTCCCTGTTGAAGCCGTCCATGATAGTAGCCACCGCCACCTCCTGTGACAGTGAATTCTACGTGTTAATCACTCTTTGGGTGAAGAAGGACTTCTTTGTATTTGTTCTAATCCAGCTGCTCAGCAAATTTCATGGAGTGCCCACGAGGTCTTGTATTGTGAGAAAGGGAGAAAAGTACCCCTTTCTCTACCTGCTCTATCCCATGCATAGTCTTATAAACCTCGATCATGTCACCCCCTCAGCCATAGTTTCTCCAAGTCACAAGTCAAGTGAATGAGATTTGGTGGTCTCAAGGTAGATTTCCAGGCACAGCTTTTGGGGGGGTGGGGGGCTAGTCACTCAAATTTAGAATCCCTCGTTTGTTTTTCCGGGCAAACACAACTATCAAAGGAGCACCCAGCCTTCTCCAATGGAACGTGAAACTCTCGAGTGTTTTATTTTAAAGCCGATCTTCCTAATGCCCTGACAGCACATTCATTCGGAATGCCAAATGTGCAGATTCCGTCTTCTTCGGGCGGAGATGATGCGGAGTGCAAGTGGAGACATGAATAATCAGGCCGCAGACAGAGAATTTGCTAAATGAGCCCCGAGTGGAGCAAAGAAATTAAGGTATTTAAGAAAAGGACGCACTGCGGGGGGTTCTCGGGAAAAGGAAGTTTGCCAGAGATGAGCCTTAAGCTCCCTTTAGAAGGAGCTTCCAGTAAACTCATTTTTGATACAATTAAACCTCCAGTTGGATTAGTGGTTTTATATATTTTATATTAAACAACGGAGTATTTTTCAAAAATGTTTTCTGATTCTACTTTAATTGCATAGGTGATGCCAGCAAGGGCCCTTTCTTAGAGCTGTCTCCCCTGCAGACCAATAGGCCCTACAGAAAAGGGATGCCTCCTTAAGTTCATTTCAAAACCAGTTTATTAAAAAGGATGAAACATGAGCCCCGAGAGAGAAGCGGTCATAGTGCAGAGACCCCGTGAAACATGTCGAATTCGGCTCAGTCAATATGTCGGGTTCGGCACTCCAAACTCAGCTTCAGCTCCTGTGAGCAACGCTCCCTCTGAGCTGTGGAGCCTTGTGAGCAAAAATACTACTGTGTGAGCTACGGGCATTAAAGTGGTGAGCGAGCGATTTGGCTGCTGCATCAATGAGTTTGCTCTGGAACCCTCTTCCTGAGTGAAGACAAGAATGTGTGAGCCGGAGGCTAAAAAACTGTGAGCTAGCTCACACTCACTCGGCTTAGAGGTTAACATTGCCTGTAACTACAGCCTCCTGACCCGGCTGGTTCTCATAAAATCCTCAGCCACAAAGGCAAGAGTCAAAGGGAAGACTTTCAGAGAAAGGAATAATGTGCCGTCGAGTCACAACCGAATCGTGGTGACCACATCTGCAGGGAGTTCCAGGCAAGAGAGCACCAGAGGTGGTCTGCCATTGCCTGCCTCCAGGGCTTTTTTTGTAGAAAAAGCCGAGCAGGAACTCATTAGCATAATAGGCCACACCCAACAGCAAGAACTCATTAGCCTAATAGGCCACACCCCTGGCAGCACAGCTTATTGGCATATTAGGCCACACCCCCATGTTACCAGAACTGTGGTCATCCAGCCACACCCACCTTTTGCTTCTTATTCTGTTTACTTTGTTGTCAAAACTCTGGGCTTTTTTTGTAGCAGGAACTTCTTTGCATGTTAGGCCACACACCCCTAATGGAGCCAATCCTAATGAGTTTCTGCTGTTGGGTGTGGCCTATTATGCTAATGGGTTCCTGCTGTGTGTGGCCAACTCAGGAGCCAGCCGGAACTCTGTTCCTATGTGTTCCTGCCCAAAAATAGCCCTGCCTGCCTCTGCGTAGTGAGCCTGGGCTTCCTTGGTGGTCTCCCATCAAAGTCCCAACCAGGGCCTGACCCTGCTTAGCTTCCAAGATCTGACCAGATCGGGCTTGCCTGGGCCATCCACATCTGGGCAAAAGCCAAACAGGGGTGGGTTTGCTGCGTAGCGAGCCTGGACTTTGTTGGCGGTCTCCCATCCAAGTGCTAACTACGGTCCTCTCAGCTTAGATTGGAAGATCTGATAAGATCAGGCTAGCCAGGTGATGGGGAAGTAGTCACAACCCACTTATGGTGCCTCTTCTTGGAGACCCTGTTTGGTGCAGCGGTTAAGAGCGGCAGACTCTAATCTGGGAGAACCAGGCTTGATTCCCCCACTCCTCCTCCATGCGAAGCCTGCTGGGTGACCTTGGGCCAGTCACCAGTTCTCTCAGAACTCTCTCAGCCCCATCTGCCTCTCAAGGTGCCTCTCGTGGGGAGAGGAATGGAAGACAATTGTAACCCGCTCTGAGACTCCTTAAGGTAGGGAAAAGAGAGGTATAAAAACCTACTTCTTCTTTTCCTGGCTGTTTTTATTCAAGCAGGGCTCATTGCTCATCAAAGTCTGGCTGGGAGGAGAGGACGGGAGGGGGGGCAGAGGGAGAAATGCACACACACCCTTCCTCCTCCTCCTCCTTCCCTATTTGAAATTCCCTCCAAACCCATACTGTTGCTTTACCGGCATTTTGGTACAACTCTCATTTGAAGACACAAGTCTGCAACTATGAGCCCACATTAGTACTGTAAGCATAGCCCTTAGAAGGGTGTAACTTGGTTGTGACATCCAATGCTCCCTCTAAGCTGTAGATGGGAGCTCACTCCATCATGCGGCACACTCGGGTCTCGAACTGCTGAACTACCAACTTTCCACAGCCTGCAGTTCAGCCTCTTAACCCCTTGAGCTACCGCAGCTCCTTGGTAGCCCAAGTACTAACCAGAAACAACCCCACTTAGCTTACCAGCTCCGATGAGCTCGGGCTAATAGAGGCAAGAGTCAGTTCAGGATGCCACTTCTAGAGAAGAAGATGGCTAAACAATCTTGTAACCATGGGGGGGCGGTAATTAAGAGGTGGTCAAGCGCCCAGAAATCATGTGAGGTCCAGGGCACGGCGTTGCCCAGTAGGCACAGCTGCCTTCTACTGAGTCAGACCATCGGTCTACCAGGACCAGTCTTGCCCACTCAGACTGGCAGCAGCTCCCAGGGCAGACCCGTAGCTACAGTGGGGCACATTGGGGCCAGGCCCCCTGACTTACTGCCCAGGGGCCCCCCAGCCAGCCAGCCAGCTTATTTTATTTTTTGTGCTCAGCCGATCTGTTGCCCTGCCTTGCCTGCCAGCAGTGTGTTTGGGGGTGCCCCCTGACCTATTTAAATGCCCCCCAAAGCAAAAGAAATCCTGGCTACGGCCCTGTCCCAGGGTCTCAGGCGGAGGTCTTCCCCATCAGCTACTGCCAGGCCTTTCAACTGGAGATGCCGGGGATTGAACCTGGGTCCTTCTGCATGCCAAGCAGAGGCTCTTCCACTGAGCCATGGCCCCTCTTTACAGCTCTCCAGGGTCTCAGGCGGAGGTCTTCCCCATCACCTACATCCAGGCCTTTTAACTGAAGATGCTGGGGATTGAACCTGGGTCCTTCTGCATGCCAAGCAGAGGCTCTACCACTGAGCCACAGGTGGCTGTATAGAACCCGCCCCTCACTTCCTGACTGCCACCCGGAAGCAAACATCCCCCTTGGCCTTGGCACATCCCAGCCCTGTGAATTGTAATTGCATCCCATCATCACCCGTACCTTTAAAGCGGGGAGGTGTGCGCCTGACGTCTGATTAGCAATCTCCCTCGCTTCTCCCTTTGCAAAAGGTGAGCATAATTGCTTCCCGTTTCCCCATCTTAGGAGCCAAAGCACATTTCTCAAAGGCCCCGCATGTGCGGCATTTCCCATCCCATATCGAGCTAGTTCAGTTTAATTTCCTAAACACAATAAACCGAGAAGTAGAAATAACGACGCACCAGGGGAGCAAGGAGAGAGCGGCCATTCTGTTGGGCAGACGATCGCCTCGGCCTGTTTGTAAAAGGAGCCGGCAAATGGAGAGGAACCTGGTGCGCAAGTGGTCTCGTTGCCCCTCCCCCCTCTGAGTACATCCCTGTGTCAGTGATGAATTTTTAATATCCCCTCCTGGCGGAGGAGCACGCAGTGCTTAGGGCTGCAGGACTGAAAACGAGAGATAGGCAGTGAAGGGGTGGAAATGAAATGTGGGTGACTGCGTTGCAGGATCTGGGCAGGGAGAGAAACATTGCTAGGCCGGAGACCTTGCGTGGCTGGATCTAGGATGGAATCCGGTCCAGGGCAGAGGCAAGGGTTGCCAGCCTCCAGGCAGAGCCTGGAGAACTCCCAGGCTACCAAGATCAGTTCCCCTGGAGGAAACGGCTGCTTTGGAGGGTGGACTCCATGTAGGGTAGCCAAGTACAGCTTACCTCCGCAGCGCGCATGCGCACACCGCACGCACATCACCAGGAAGTGATGTGGGGTTAGAACAGATAAAAGGAAGTACTTCTTCACCCAAAGAGTGATTAACATGTGGAATTCACTGCCACAGGAGGTGGCGGCAGCTACAAGCATGGACGGCTTCAAGAGGGAATTGGATCAACATATGGAGCAGAGGTCCATCAGTGGCTATTAGCCACAAGGTATAGATAGGGACTCTGGGGCAAGGGATGCTCTGTCTTCTTGGTGCTTGGGGGGGCCAACAGTGGGAGGGCTTCTAATGTCCTGGCCCCACTGGTGGACCTCCTGATGGCACCTGGTATTTTTGGCCACTGTGTGACAGAGTGTTGGACTAGATGGTACCTCCGCACCGCGCGCGCACGCAGCGCACGCACGCCACCAGGAAGTGACGTTATGATGCAGGGCTCGCTGGGGGCGGGGCCATGACCATTCGAGGGGAAACCATAGCAGTGACGGAAATCGGGCCTCCAAAGCAGGGGTTTACCCGCCACCCGCCCCCACTTGGCAGCCCTAACTCCATGGCATTATATCCGGCTGAGTCCCCTCCCCCTTTCTGCCCACAGAGCCAGAAAGTTTGGTGTAGTGGTTAAGTGCGCAGACTCTAAAGGAGTTTGTAAGCCACTCTGAGACACCTTTGGGTAGTGAAGGGCAGGGTATAAATCCAATCTCTTCCTCTTCTTCTCTGCCTCCTGCCCTCTGAATTACCTTGCCATGGGCACCTTGTTATTTGCATTGCTTTCAGTTCTATACCACTGCACTGTTTATTGGCTGTCTTTTGCTGTACGAGTATGCCTTTTAAAATCACCTCCCCTGCAAGTCTCAACAAGAAAGGTGGACTATAAGCACAGTAAAACCAGGAGTTGGCAACCGTAGCATGGCACCTCTTTTAGCTGAACCACTGTGTCTCTGAAACAAGAACGGCTGAGGGGGTGACATGATCGAGGTTTACAAGATTATGCATGGGATAGAGCCGGTAGAGAAAGAAGTACTTTTCTCCCTTTCTCACGATACAAGAACTTGTGGGCACTCAATGAAATTACTGAGCAGTCGGGTTAGAACGGATAAAAGGAAGTCCTTCTTCACCCAAAGGGTGATTCACACATGGAATTCACTGCCACAGGAAGTGGTGGCGGCTACAAGCATGGACGGCTTCAAGAGGGAATTAGATAAACATATGGAGCAGAGGTCCATCAGTGGCTATTAGCCACAAGGTATAGATAGGGACTCTCGGTCTGGGGCAAGTGGGGTGCTTGGTGCTTGGGGGGGTAATAGTGTCCTGGCCCCACTGCTGGACCTCCTGATGGCCCCTGGTATTTTTGGACACGGACACAGAGTGTTGGACTGGATGGGCCATTGGCCTGATCCAGCATTAGCTTCTCTGACGTTCTTGTGTTCTTATGATATCCTGCTGAGTTTCCTCCCCTCCTCCAAGCCCACCTTCCCATGGATCCACCCCCATATCTCCAGGGATTTCCCAACCTGGAGTTGGAGAACCCATGGGTCTGTGAACATAATGCAGAAACATGAATCACACTTTGGCTGTGCACACCTCAGTCTCTCTGTTCCTAACCCAGCCCTCTAACCACTACACCATGCTGAATTGACTTAGAAATCTACTGGAGGGAGTATCTGTCATGCTAGATGTGTGATTACCTGAGGACGGACCTTCTCAGTTGTGGCCCCAGAATGACAGAAATCCCTCCCTGGGGGAGATGCATCTGTCTGCCTCTGAGCCCAGCCGGCGAAGACTTTTCTTTTTTCTTGGCATTCCCTGACTGCCCCTCCTTCTCATTTAAGGTTATTCACTGCCTTGGGGGGCCTGATTTGAGGTGGGGAAAAGGTAGCATTAAAAATATTTAAACAAAATAAAATAGATTAATGATATGCACAATATCTATGTGATCCAGAGAAGACAATTTAAAGCTTGGGGGTAGACAGGGGTACAAGGAAGGAGGAGGAGGAGGAGGAGGAGGAGGAGGAAGCCATGCTGATCACTACATCCATCTCAGTGGTTTATACATGCGTCTAACCACTAAAATTGCAAGTAGATAAATAGGTACCACTTCGGTGGGAAGGTGACAGCGTTCCGTGCGCCTTGGTGTTTAGTCATGCCGGCCACATGACCACGGAAACGTCTTCGGACAGCGCTGGCTCTTCTGCTTTGAAACGGAGATGAGCACCGCAACCCTAGAGTCGTATTCGACTGGTTTTCGAGCAAGGGGAACCTTTACCTTTACCTTTTTAACCCACTACACTTCAATGGCGACGAGGATGGGATCCCGCTGAGCACTCCAGCTGGGCTGACAGGACTCTGCGAGGGAAGACAATGCACTGCTACCTACACTCCTCCAATCGATGAGCAACGAGGGTGAGCAAGCCGCTTCCCAGCCACAGTCGCAACAGATCAGCACAATGGCCGTTGCTCCGAGATCAGGACTGGTACTGCCATTTGATTCAGCCCGTCCACAGCAATGGGGAGCCTGGATCACCGGCCTGAAGTCAGTCCTGATATTCTATCAGGTGACGGACGAGGCCAGGAAGAAGGGCCTCCTACTCGGGTCCTGTGGGCCTGCCATCGTAGAACTGGCCCAGTACCTACTCTCCCCCAAGAAGCTTGATGACTGCACCTTCGATGAGATCATCACTGCAGTCCAGAACCACTACACGCCCAAGCCGTCGGAGATGACGTCCCACATGGTGTTTCACCAGCGGAGTCAGCAAGGCCCTGAAACTGCCGCGGAGTTCCTGGAGGAGCTCTGCCGCCTGGCATCCGAGTGCAAATTCAGAGCAGACTTGGACATGGCCCTCCAAGACCGTTTCATCAAAGGACTCTGGGAGGAGAAACTATGGCAACGCAATAATGGAGGGTGAGATGGTCACAATAGCATCGGCCATCGCCACTGTGTGGGAAAGGTCCCACCCAGCAGCCACCACCACACAAATCACCATGCCGGTCGACCCCGAGGGCACAGAGGTCCACCGCATGCAAGCTCCGCACCGCACTCCAGCCTCGCACGCGAGCTCTGCATGCAAGCATCCCAGCTCAGCAGCCCTAGAGTGCGCCAGTTTCAGCGACAGGCACGAGAGAAAAACATGCCGGCTCCGAGACGCCACATGTTGAAACTGTGGGCGCACGGGCCACATCGCCTGGGTATGCCGCTCAAAGGGAACCCACCGGGCCCAGCCGCTGCATCACACACGAGCTCTGCATGTAAGCATCCCAGCTCAGCAGCCCTAGAGTGTGCCAGCTGCGGCAACAGGCACAAGAGGAAAACATGCCGGTTCCGAGACGCCACATGTTGAAACTGTGGGTGCACGGGCCACATCGCCCAGGTATGCCGCTCAAAGGGAACCCGCCGGGCCCAGCCACCGCATCACAGAGCGGACGCCCACTTCGAGGACGACGCAGCAGCGGAGGACCTCTACCACTTCACACATGCATCGGAACAGGTACTGAAACTCCAGGGCCAATCGTCCACCCCTAAAATACAAGTCACTGTAAAAATCGAGGCGTCCCCATGCCTTATGGAGATAGACTCTGGCTCCGCGGCCTCAATCATTTCCGAGGCCACGCTGAAACGCTTATGCCCTAAGGGGGGACCCCGCTTGCGCCAAACTTGATCTTGCCCAGGCTTACCAGCAGTTGCCGGAAGATGAGGCGACTGCTGAGGCGCAAACTATAGTGACCCACCGGGGAGCATTTCGAGTCAATAGACTGCAATTCGGGGTGAGTGTGGCACCCGGATTATTCCAACAACTGATGGATTCCCTTCTCAAAGGAATACCCGGTGTCACCCTGTTCTTTGATGATGTGATGATCGCCGCTGCCACGCCGGCCGACTTCGCAGACTGCCTCCGGCCATATCTCGGCTGTATTTTGGGGTGGGCCTGAAGAAGAAGATTGGATTTATCCCCCACCCTTCACTCAGAGTCTCAGAGCAGCTTATTATTTATTTATTTATTTATTTATTTAGATTTCTATCCCGCCCTCCCCGCAGGCTCAGGGCGGCTAACAGGGCATAATGCTTACAAACTCCTTCCCCTTCCCCTCCCCACAACAGACTGAGAGAGCTCTTTCCAGAACTGTCCTTGAGAGAACATCTCTGACAGAACTACGGCTTGCCCAAGGTCATCCAGCAGCTGCAAGTGGAAGAGTGGAGAATCAAACCCGGTCCTCCCAGATTAGAGTCCGCGCACTTGACCACTACACCAAACTGGCTCTACACCAAACTGGAAGGAAGGAACTGGGAATATCAAAGCCAGGTGAGCTAAGCCCTGGGCTGTGCTTTCCCCCCTCCTCAGGTAATTTAAAGACTTTGGAGTCGGGATGCCAGCCTCCAGGTGGCAGAGATCAGTTCCCCTAGAGAAAGCGGATGCTCTGGAGGGTGGGGTCTGTGGCCGTGTCCCCACTGAGGTCCCCCTGTCCTCCCCAGCCTCCCTCCCCGCCCCAGATCTCCAGGAGATCCCCAACCAGGATCTGGCAACCCTAGCTTGGAGTGAACAGCCAAAGAGCCAAAGGGCACCCCCCCTCGCCAGCTTCAGGTATCCTTGCGGCTTATTACCTGCGCAAAGTTTGCCCTGGGGGATGTGTCGGAGGCCAGCGATGCTTTCTGCAAATTGCATTTCCCCATTTATGTCATTTTGCGAGCAGCGTTGCGTCCCTGGCGTGGGAGAAAAGCAGGAGCGGGGGGGGGGGATATTTTAAATCAAGGAATCAATAAGGTGCAGTGATCAGACCTTCTGGCGTGACTCAGCCCAAAACAACCCCGGCTGTCTCTGCGTCAACAGGAGCTGCAGGAAGGGAGGCGGGACGGCCTGTCGTTCCCAAACTGCTTGCGTCAGCCAGGCCTCCTAAAAGTATGCGAGGCAAGTGAGGTGTGCCGTTTTTTTGGTTGTTGTTTTTTTTGCTAAATATAATTTCCAGCTGGAAAAGTTAAATCCAGAGTGGAAGATGGATTAGGCCTCTGTCTGCTCACCCCCCCCCGCCCCCATTGCAGGGATTTGGCGGAAAGAGAGCAGAGCTCCGCGCCGGGAGCCGAAATCCATCTCAGTTGAAATCCACCTTATCACTGTGTTTTTAGCACTGCTGGCAAGCAGGCAGGCGGGCGTCCTAGGTGAGACCACACCGTCAGTCGCTCGCTCGGCAGGAGCTCTATCTGATCCCAGGTGGGCAGTTTCTCCCTCCCCTTTCCCAACGGCATCCTGCACTGATCTTGCCGGAGAAGTCGAACAGCTGCTGCCCCAAATGCACCCTGGCCCCTTGGCAAAGGATGTCAGGATGGGAGGGAAGCCACGAGATTTAGGCGCCTTTTCACGGCAGGCGGTGCACGAGTCCTGAGACCGCCCACGATCGGACCGATGGGAAATGAGGGGATGGGCGGATATCCAGCACGAGCTTTACACCAGCTTTCCTCTAAAGCAGACCGTGATGGGAAAGTAAGCCCTAGGCAGGCTGCAAGGGAGGCACCGTTTCGCTCCTGCGTTCCTCCTGATTGGACAATCCACATGTGCAGCACACCAAGAACAAAGGCATACCACAGAGGAGGAGAAGAGGAGGAGGAGGAGGAGGAGATTGGATTTATACCCCACCCTTCACTACCCAAAGGTGTCTCAGAGCGGCTTACAAACTCCTTTCCCTTCCCCTCCCCACAACAGACACCCTGTGAGGCAGGTGGGGCTGAGAGAGCTCTGACAGAAAGTGCTCTTTTTCAAGAACAGCTATTATCAGAACTATGGGCTTGCCCAAGGCCATCCAGCAGGTGGAAGTGGAGGAGTGGGGAATCAAACCCGGTTCTCCCAGATTAGAGTCCGCGCACTTCACCACGACACCAAACTGGAGAGCAGGCATGGGGGTGCCAACCTCCGGGTGGATACAAACCAAAGAGAGAGATCACGGGATGGAAGTTGAAAGGAAGCAAACAACCGTGATGTGCCAAAAAAAACAGGGTTCTTCACCAACTTGCAGATTCTTTTTTCAGTATTCAGTTTACTGTAAACAATTCAAACGCCATCAGCACCAACGAACCAGGCATATGACACCTCGTTTCCATTAGTGTGACTATGAGATATGGACTAGAGTGTTTGCCAAGTGGATTAACATTATAGAGGCATTTCAACGCTACCCACTTTGATAAAGGTATACACAAAATGAGATGCAACACACATGGTTCATTGGTGTTGATGGCGTAGGCGTTTGAATTGTTTCCAGTAAACTGAATACTGAAAAAAAAATCTGCAAGTTGGTGAAGAACCCCCCCCCCTTTTATTTTGCACTATACATCACGGTCAATGCTCCCTCTAAGCTGTGGAGTCTTGTGGGCAGAAATTCTCCTTTGTGAGCGACTGGCATTAAAGTTGTGAGCCAGCGATTTTGCTGCTGCATAAATTAGTTTGCTCTGGAGCCCTCCTTCCTGAGCTAAAGCAAAAATGTGTGAGCCGGAGGCTAAAAAACTGTGAGCTAGCTCACATTAACCGAGCTTAAAGGGAACACTGATCACGGTTGTTTGCTTCCTTTCAACCTCCAGGTGGACCCTGGAGATCTCCCAGAATTATAACTAATCTCCAGCTGTCTTTTAACCTCTCAGACATGAGCCTCCCAGTCTAACCTCTCAGACTAACTGAGCCTCCCAGTCAATTATTAGAATTGTGAACTGACAGACTAGGGTCTGGGAGACCCAGGTTCGAATCCCCACTCGTGCCACCGAAGCTTGCTGGGTGACCTTGGGCCAGTCACATGCTCTCAGCCTCACCCACCTCGCAGGGGCGGTGAGGGATGAGTCCAACATCCCATCCAAAAAAATTACAGTTTAACCAGTACGCTATGCTGACCAATGTTCCCTCTAACCTGTGGAGTCTTGTGAGCATAAGTTCTACTTTGTGAGCTACTGGCATTAAATTTGCGAGCAAGTGAGTTGGCTGCTGCATAAATCAGTTTGCTCTGGAGCCATCCTCCCTGAGCTAAGACAAAAATCTGTGAGCTGGAGGCTAAAAAACTGTGAGCTAGCTCACACGAACTCAGCTTAGAGGGAACACTGATGCTGACTTTCATGTCTGCCTCTGAATCTGCAGCTGATTTCCTCCTCCCTCTGCGCTTCTCATTCCCCGTCCTGCTCTTACAATGCTATCGCTATCCCAGCCTTCCTCCCCGATCCAGGTGGCTTCCATGAAGAAGAAAAAGAAGAGATTGGATCTATACCCCAAACTGGCTCTTAACCACTACACCATGAAATCCCCACCCCCACCCCCCGACATTCTTCACCTTGGCCAAGTGGAAATGCCAGTTTGGTGTAGTGGTTAAGTGTGTGGACTCTAATCTGGGAGAACCGGGTTTGATGCCCCACTCCTCCACTCGCAGCTGCTGGATGACCTTGGGCAAGCCCTAGTTCTGCCACAGCTGTTCTCTCAGGAGCAGTTCTCCCAGAGCTCTCTCGGCCCCACCTACCTCACAGGGTATCTGTTGTGGGGAAGGGAAGGGGAAGGAGTTTGTAAGGCCCTCTGAGACTCTGAGTGAAGGGTGGGGTATAAATCCAATCTCCTCCTCCTCCTCCTCCTCTTCTTCTTCTTCTCCTCTTCATCTGTCAAGGGAGCCGTTACCCCTTTTGCCAGGGCTCCGCTGTCTGCACTTCGTGTTGGAGGCCTTTAATCAAAACCTGGGCTGCTGCTATCCCATTCCCCAAAGCCTAGCATAAAAGTGACGGATGCAATATTTACCTGCAGTATCATCATTTCTTAATGGTGTGCTGATGGAAAGAGCTGATTGGACTCACCAGAGAATCTGTTTATGAAGTCAGATCACTAAATCCACTCCCCCCTCCCAACATAGTCTTTGCTCAAAAAAAGAGGTTTACATCATCCGTCCCACCAGTACCTGTGGCCTTGGCTGGCTGAATGTCCTCTTCATAATGCTCCAAGCGAGGGTGGAGTGGACTTTTAACTAACAGGGGAGGTTCCTGGTGGGCAACCCCCCAGTGTCCCCCGAGTGGCTAGCCCAAGTAGAGCCTGTTGGAAATATGTGTGTTGCAAGGTCTAAATTCAGTCAATAGGGTTAACGTGTTTACCTTGAGCGCTATTTTTTAGACTGACCTGGAAGGGCATCTGGCAGAAAGCCAATGGGAAGAAAGCCCGAGAAACTGAAGCCTATTTACTAAAAATCATTGGTTAATGCATTCAGGTGATTTCCTCCTAGGGGTCAAGAAGAACGGAAGAATCTCTATTACCAACTCGTCTGTCTGTTGTTGCAAGCATGTAGTCTTAAGTGTTTGTTGTGTCAGGGCTCTTTTTGTAGAAAAAGCCCAGCAGGAACTCATTAGCATAATAGGCCACACCCAACAGCAGGAACTCATTAGCAAATTGGGCCACACCCCTGACAGCACAGCTCATTAGCACATTAGGCCGCACCCCCATGTTACCAGAAGTGTGCTCATCCAGGCACACCCACCTTTTGCTTGTTATTCTGTTTACCTTGTTTGTTGTCAAAACCCAGGGCTTTTTTTGAAGCAGGAACTCCTTTGCATGTTAGGCCACACACCCCTAATGTAGCCAGTCCTAATGAGTTTCTGCTGTTGGGTGTGGCCTATTATGCTAATGAGTTCCTGCTGGGCGTGGCCAACCCGGGAGCCAGCCGGAACTCCGTTCCTGTGCGTTCCTGCCCAAAAATAGCCCTGGTTGTTTTGTAGATTTCCCGTGTACCCTTCCCTTCAGAAATAAAGATTTTTACACAGAAAGAAAATGCCTTCTCTC
This sequence comes from Gekko japonicus, assembly GCF_001447785.1. Taxonomy (NCBI): domain Eukaryota; kingdom Metazoa; phylum Chordata; class Lepidosauria; order Squamata; family Gekkonidae; genus Gekko; species Gekko japonicus. Next base: position 102,253 of record NW_015166544.1, read on the forward strand.
CAGTGAACAAAGATCCATTGCAAAATATTTCACTATTTTTACCAATTTTCCAACAGAGCCGAGCTCCAGCAACAGTACCAGTGGGAGCCGCCTGGCCCGATCCTTCATTGCCAATGGTGATGCCTCAGGGGCCACTCAGGGTAGAAGAAGAAGAGGAGATTGGATTTATACTCCACCCTTTACTACCCCAAGGAGTCTCAGAGCGGCTTACTATCTCCTTTCCCTTCCCCTCCCCACAACAGACACCCTGTGAGGTAGGTGGGGCTGAGAGAGCGCTCTCTTGAACTGTCCGTGAGAGAATAGCTCTGAGAGAACTTGTGACTGACCCAGGGTCACACCAGCAGCTGCATGTGGAGGCGTGGGGAATCACCCCAGCACTCCCACATTAGAGTCCACGCTCCTAACCACTACACCAAACTGCACTTCTTCTAGGGCTCTTTTCACTTCCAGTCTCAGAGACACACGGAGACATGAAGCTGCGTCACCCTTGGTCGGTATTGTCTGCTCAATGGCAGCTACCGAATAAGATAAAAGAAGTGGGGCTTTTCTCTCAGGTATGCTCAGGGGGAGGTCAAAAAGAAGTCAGGGGTGGAGGATTCTCACAACTTGTTCTGGCTGCAAGGCTAGGATTGCCAACTCTAGGTTTGAAAATTCCTGGAGGTTTGGGGGTGGAGACTGGGGAGGAGGGGGTTGGGGAGGGGAGGAGCCACAGTAGAGGATAACACTCCCTCCAAGGTGGCCATTTTCTCCAGGGGAACTGACGTCTGTCGTTTCAGTGTTACTTTCTCTGAATTACGACAAACCCCAGGTCCTGCGTTTCTGACAGAAGCCAGTAGTACGCATTTCTGTTTGGGAAATGCAAAGAGGGTTTCGGACAGCCTGGCAGCCTTCGAGAAACGAGATGAACAGGCTGTGAGAGGGACGTGGGCCAGGGCCCCTCCATGGGGGTGTGTGGAGGGAAGGGGAGCGGCAACTTTGTCCATTCCCCTGAAGGGAGCTTTGGCTTTTCTTGCTTCCATGACAACGATCCTGCCTTCTAGAGATGCTATTGAGGACGGAGTGCTTTCTCAACCAGCCAGAGCAGCCAAGCTCCATCCGGGAGGGAGAGTTCTGTCCAGTTGCCATAGGAACTACTTCGAGGGGCCATTTCGCCTGGCTGAAGAGATTCCCTGCCTTCACTGCAGTGGCGACTGGCAGAGGCCCAGCGGGCTCCGACAGACAATGGCGAAGAAGAAGACGAGGACGAGAGGCAGGAAATGGCAGTTGCGCCAGTCCGTTATTAGGGGGCTCTTCGGACGAGACTCTTTGGATGCTCTGAGCAAGGATTGTACGTTCAAATATCAATAACGAAGGGCCCAACTTCTACCACTGAGACTGAGCAAGATCAGGCAGCTATTTCTTTAATCAGCAATTTCAGTTTATTAAGACAGAACACACAGAACAACCCCAACTTATATACAGTTTGGAACTGGCTAAACCACACCCCTAGAAGAGTAAGGTCCAATCATGAGGGAGTGCTTAGGACCAATAGGGTTTGTTCCCGCCGAAAGTCATAGTCTTCCTTGATTGGTCTGTTGCACCACGGCAGCCAATCAGGCTGTTGGTTTCAGGATATTGAGAGTCTATGGCAGTGGTGGCGAACCTATGGCACGGGTGCCACAGGTGGCACTCAGAGCCCTCTCTGTGGGCATGTGTGGCATTGCCCCAGCCAGGCCTAGACCGTCATTAAAGTGTGGAATTCTCTGCCAAATCATTTTAAGTAAATGAAAGCATTTGGGATTGCTTTCCTTACTTTGTTTGGATCATCTTAAGTTAAGGTATGAGTTGTTTTTTCTAAAGTAAAACCTCAGTATTCAGGTTAAATTGCCGTGTTGGCACTTTGTGATAAATAAGTGGGTTTTGGGTCGCAGTTTGGGCACTCGGTCTCTAAAAGGTTCGCCATCACTGATCTATGGTGACTGAAGCTCAGGCTCATTCGACAATTCAGGCTATCCATATAGGGTTGCCAAGTGTTACCTGTATCCGGAGCAGGGGACTCCCGGCTCGCTCTGGGAGCACGCGTGCGCTTCACACGCGCGCAACACATGCACATCACCCGGAAGTGACGTGATGATGCCGGGCATGCTAGGAGCGGGGCCACAACCATCCGAGGGAAAACCTGTCAGAGCTGTTCTTGAAAAAAGGGCAGTTTCTGTCAGAGCTCTCTCAGCCCCACCCACCTCACAGGGTGTCTGTTGTGGGGAGGGGAAGGGGAAGGAGTTTGTAAGCCGCTCTGAGACTCCTTTGGGTAGTGAAGGGCGGGCTGTAAATCCAATCTCGTCTTCTTCTCTTCTTCTATAGGCCGCCTCTCTCTCTCCAAAGGGGACCCAAAGTGACTTACATCAGCCTCTTCTCCAGCAAGCTTCCGTGAGACAAGTGGGGATTCAAACCGGGGTCTCCTTTAACCCCTAGATAGGAAGGAGCATGCAGGGCTCCTTGGGGTGCCAGTGACAATCTCCCAAACTGGAGCCCTTTTAAGCCCACCGTACCGCCTACAAAGTGCACATTCGACAAAGAGACACATCCATCTGCACAACTGCTTTGGAGCTAATTAGGTGACATCTTAACCCCACAGCAACGTCAGGAACATTAAACATTGATGCTTGCAGAACCCGGGAGACCAGGCAACATGAATTTTAACACCACACTTGGAGTACAGAGAGATGTTGCGAGCACGGTGGAGCTTTCGGCTTCCGGAGACCAGTAATACAGCAGCCCTTCACTGGCTATGCTGGGACGTGCCCTGTTAACAGTTGCAGAATAGCCGAACTACTCTTTGACGCTAAGAAGAAGAAGAAGAGATTGGATTTATACCCTGCCTTTCACTTGGAGTCTCAGAGCAGCTTACAATCTCTTTTCCCCTCCCCCTCTCCACAACAGACACCCTGGGAGGTAGGTGGGGCTGAGAGAGCTCCGACAGAACTGCCCTTTCAAGGACAGCTCTGACAGAACTACGGCTTGCCCAAGGTCATCCAGCAGCTGCAAGTGAAGGAGAGGGGGATCCAACCTGGATCTCCCAGATTAGAGGATGTTAACTCAGAGGGTCGCCATCAATGTTCCTTCTAAGCTGTGGAGTCTTGTGAGCAAAAATTCTCCTTTGTGAGCTGCTGGCATTAAAGTTGTGAGCGAGGGATTTGGCTACTGCATAAATTAGCTTGTTCTGGAGCCATCCTCCCTGAGCTAAGACAAAAATCTGTGAGCTGGAGGCTAAAATTCTTCAAGCTAGCTCACACTAACTCAGCTTAGAGGGAGCACGGGTCACCATAAGCCGGAAGCGACTTAACAGGCTCCTAACACACACACACACACATACACACAAAGTGGTATAAAACTTCAGTGCACAGATATACCCTCTGATTTTGATTTTAACTAAGGCACAGGTGAAGAGTGGTTCCACATTAGTTGAATGTACTACAACTGCCACCCTTTATATATGGGTTTGTAATGGCAGCTGTAGACACCATCCATCCACTGTTCTTCTGTTCTGCCCACCATTATTGCTGTGAGGTTTTTTCTTTTCCTTTTGTGTGGCATAGAAGAACGATCCCTGTGGTGTGTAGATTGTCTTTGTGCTAGCCATGTTCTCAGAATGATTGTGTTTTTGCACATGTTGGAAAGCCTAGCATCAATGGTCAGTCTCTGAACTTCATGCCGTGGTCGCCATTTTAAGAAAAATTGCTACAGGCACTATTATACCATTTATACTATTGGAACCAGTGTTCCCTCTAAGCTGAGTTAGTGTGAGCTAGCTCACAGTTTTTAAGCCTCCGGCTCACACATTGTTGTCTTAGCTCAGGGAGGATGGCTCCAGAGCAAACCAATTTATGCAGTAGCCAAATCGCTTGCTGACAACTCTGATGCCAGGAGCTCACAAAGTAGAATTTTTGCTCACAAGCCTCCACAGTTTAGAGGGAGCATTGATGCCATTTCTATTTCTGCTATTCTTCTGGATGCCTGGTGTCATGACGCAATCATGCTGATGAGCTCAAACGGGGGTGTACCTCCACCAGTGTCAGCAGAGGGGGGATCCATCTGATTCATGATCACAATGGAACAGAACATCTTGTCTGGATGGGCAATCATGGGAGGTAAATGATTTCAAAACTGCAGTATCCAAAGGATTGGGGCCAGTTGTCTGTCCAAGCCAGCCATGCTGGGACAGCAAGAAGGAGGAGGAGGAGGAGGAGATTGGAGTTATACCCTGCCCATCACTACCCAAGGGAGTCTCAGAGCGGCTTACAACCTCCTTTCCTTTCCCCTCCCCACAACAGACAGCCTGTGAGGTAGGCGGAGCTGAGAGAGCTCTGAGAGAAACTGCTCTTTCAAGGACAGCTCTGACAGAACTACGGCTTGCTCAAGGTCATCCAGCAGCTGCATGTGGAGAAGTGGGGAATCAAACCTGGTTCTCCCAGATCAGAGTCCGCGCACTTAGCCACTACTCCAAACTGGCACAAAGTGGGTTTTGACACGCTCCCGGACATCAAGAGTATCGGAGAGATGTACGTGACCTGGGGGAGGCAAAAGACCTTGAACCAGCCCTGCAGGAGATGGACCCGGCATGGGGCAGAGTGTTGGACTAGGATCTCAGACATCCAGGTTCAAGTCTCCACTCTGCCATGGAAGCCTGCTGGGTGACCTTGGGCCAATCACAACTTCTCAGCCTAACCTACCTCGCAGGATTGTTGTGAGGATCAAAAGGAGGACAGGGGCACGATGCAAGCCACTGGGTCTCCATTGGGGAGAAAACTGGGATCTAAATAAGTCTCTTCCTGTAGACTCAAATCTCTTCCTGGTTTTCAACAACAGGGTCGGTTCAAATGATAAATAAGTGAAGGGGGCAGGGCTATTTTTGGGCAGGAACACACAGGAACGGTGTTCCGGCTGGCTCCCGAGTTGGCCACACCCAGCAGGAACTCATTAGCATAATAGGCCACACCCAACAGCAGGAACTCATTAGGATTGGCTACATTAGGGGTGTGTGGCCTAACATGCAAAGGAGTTCCTGCTACAAAAAAAGGCCCTGGGTTTTGACAACAAACAAGGTAAACAGAATAAGAAGCAAAAGGTGGGCGTGGCTGGATGACCACACTTCCGGTAACACGGGGGTGTGGCCTAATGTGCTAATGAGCTGTGCTGTCAGGGGTGTGGCCTATTATGCTAATGAGTTCCTGGCACACCCACTACAGCTGAAACCTCTGCATGCATGGCTACAGAGGGAAGGCCTGGAGAGCGACCCCCTGGCAAATCTGAGGCAATTGGGCCAGCGGGGCCCTGGAAGGATCCCCAGCCTGTCCAAGGGTCAGCTTGCCCGAGCTCCCCGCAGCTGCCGGGCACCTGGGCAAACCAAGGGAAGACATGGGGGTGTGGCCTAATATGCCTGTGAGCTGTGTGGTCAGGGATGTGGCCTAATATGCTAATGGATTTCTGCTGTTGGGTGTGGCCTATTATGCTAATGAGTTCCTGCTGGGCTTTTTCTGCCAAAAAAGCCCTGAAAAGGGGGGGCATATTCTGGTTGGTGCAAGGGCCAGGCATTCCCTCGCCTGTTCCTTCATTGAGCCTCTCTTAAAGGCGCTTGCAATCCGGTCTGTTTTACACCCTTTCTGTCCTCCTCCGAGGTTTTCGCTCTGGCATCCGTAGAACAATTCCCCAACAGCAAACCTCTAATGAACGCAGCATCGGGAACACCCACTGCAAAAGTTAATTATACAGATTTTTGCGAGTCTTTCCCCCTGCTGACACCCGAGATTTAAGGCAACGTTTAGTGTTGCATTCATGCCTAAATAAAAACTAACATGATGCTAATAAATCGCTCAGCCAGCCAAGTGGAAGAGGGGCTCGGAGAAATGCAGCATTCACTAGACGGGAGCCGCCCGCCTGGTGTGACTTTCCCTTTGTTTTGCGGGATGTGGTGTTTATTAGCTTCCATTACCTGAACGTTTACCACTACACAAACACACAGAAATTAAATTATATTTTTAAGACGTGTTTGTAATTTTGGTTCTTTTAATTGGGTAACAGCTTCTTAGTCCCAATTTGCTGCTTAGAAGGAAGCCGTTTGACATCAAAGCTGGTGGGTTTTCAGATCTCATTTGTCTCACGCTTTTGCTGCCCCCTCTTCTCCTTAATTTTGAGTCCACCTCCACATTTGCTTAGAGGGCTACGGGGAAGCAATGCTCCCTCTAAGCTGTGGAGCCTTGTGAGCAAAAACTCTGCTTTGTGAGCTACTGGCATTGAAGTTGTGAGCGGGCAATTTAGCTCCTGCACAGGGGTCATTTCCTGCAGGAGAGCACAGGAGCGAAGCTCCGCCAGTAAAGAGCCCAGGGGGTGGGCACATGCAACAAGCCCCACCCCCTGTTCCCAGCAGCCAGGTATTCCAAAACAGTCCAGCGGAGCCTGAGCAGTGGGTTGTGCCTTCTGACACACTTCCGGTGATGTCAGGGGGTGTGGCATATGCAAATAAGTTATGCTAATGAGTTATGCTAATGAGCTCCTACACCTCTTTTTCTATGAAATGACCCCTGCTCCGGAGCCATCCTTCCTGAGCAAAGACAAAAATGTGTGAGCTGGAGGCTAAAAAACGGTGAGCTAGCTCACACTCATTCAGCTTAGAGGGAACGCTGCAGGGAGGGTTTATGGAACACACACACACCATGCCCACTGCACACGAATCTTGCACTGGAGGAGCATTCTGACCCTCAGGACCCCTTCCTAACTTTCGTGGTACCATGACAGCTCCTACCTGACCTTGGGGAATCCCTGCCCTCTTCAGAACTGAATGCTCAAATAGAAGATGAAGGCAAGTTACAGTTGTAAGCATTTCCCCCTCCCACACAAATTCGAAGCGTAGCAACATTTCAGAATGCAATTAATTTTTTTTTTAAGTCTGATCTACAAAAATTGGGAGTTTATATTTTGAAAAGATCATTTTCTCTGGCAAAAGTTTCCAACGTAAAATGTATCCATAATTGGGAACGTCTGTTTTTAAAAAGTGAATACGAATACAGAGTGTGTGCCAGCAAATTCAGTTGAGATTTCGCGTGAGAATTAAACCCCCTCACCCATGTTCAGGTGCAGGGAAGATGAGACTGATTCACTGGCAGTCTTTAAGCAGCTGCTGAACAAACACCTTTCAGGAGTGCTCCAGGCCAGGGGTGGCCAAACTGTTGCTCGGGAGCCACATGCGGCTCTTTCACACATATTGTGTGGCTCCCAGCAGGGCGGCTGGGGAAGCGAAGGGGAGGCCTGCCTGCACGCTCGGTCTTCCCTTCCCCAGCCAGTGTTCCCCTCCCTAGGTAGGCTTGAGGGGGTGGGGGAGAAGAGAAAGAAAGCAACTTTAACTTTAAATGTTTTTTCAAAGCCCCCACACACACACTGGCCGGCTTGAAGAAGGCATTTGTCTCTTTAAATCCCTTCTCCAAGCCAAGCCAGCTGGTGTGGGGGCATGCGGGGGGGAGGGGGTTGGAGAACACATTTAAAGTTAAAGTTGCTTTCTTTCTCGAGCTCCACACAGAGCAAGCGGAGGTGGAAGAAGCAGGTAAGCTTCCCCCCTCCCGTCGGTTCCCCCGTCTCCTGCACCCCCCCTCAACTACCACCCCCGGCTTGCCAGCCCCCCCAGTCTCTCTCTTTCCCCCTTCTCTCTCTCCCCCCCTCCCCAGTCTCTCTCTCTCTCTCTTTCTTTTCCCCTCCCTCCATCCCTCCCCCCATTTATTTGCTTTCTTTCCACCTCTTAGACAAATATCATTAGCAAACAATTAAATATCATTGGACAAATAAATATCATTATTAATATCTTTTACCCCTTTAGTTTTTATTTTTGGCAGTCTCATTTATTGTTAATAAACCGGCTGAGGCCACCCATGGCTATGAATGGCTGTTCGGTGCTTTGAGCTCATGAAAACATTAGAACAAAACGAAAGAAATCTGGATTCTGTTTGCTCGTCTGTCTTCGGCTTCGTTCCGTCACATCCTACATAGAGGCCACTGGACCTCTGTTGTTGTGTGAGTCTCACGTTAACAAGACTCCAGCGGGAGGAATTCCTGGTGGATTGCGACTTCTGCCCAGTTAAATTTGCAGGGCAAAAGAGAGTATACAGTTGCAGAAAGTGTGTGTGCGTGTGTGTGTGTAC
>NW_015166544.1:110471-126992 GCF_001447785.1 Gekko japonicus
TCTTGATGCATTGTGGGTCAGACTCGCTTCACAGTGGCAATTTTTTAAAAAAAACACTTAGCTTCTATAATTTCAAGGGCAGAGCCAAGTAGGATTACATCATGTCAATATTCCTCGAGGCCCAGGGATGAAGCTGCTGTTGCTCCCTCCCAAGGAGAATTTTCACGGAGTTTGAAAAGCAGACGTCTTGTTCACGGGATGGCAGGCGGTCCTCTTTGGGCTCCGAGAACCGGCCTGGTTATCCAAACCGCTAATCAGGAGAATCAAACCAGGTTAACCTCTCTCCTGTCATTATGTCGGCAAGATCATACCAAAGTTATACGGGAGAAAATCTGGGAGTATTTCGCAAAAGAGAGAAAGAGATTAATAGACTCAGGTCCCGAAGTCCTTTGCCGACATCCTTGAGCTTGTTAAAGAACTTGTTACTCTGTCATGGAGCCGATAATGCTACCCAGAGCAAAGGCAAAGCCATAAAGTTCCCATCGATTTGTAATATCATAAAATCTGATCGCACAAAGTGGGCACGCGATGTTCTGGGGGGGGGGAGACTGCTGAGTGAGGAAAGGCATTATGAAGAGCAATCCATCAAGACCCAGTGGAAGACCTTGCTCAAGGTGGAACAAAGGAGCATATGTGATATACAGGAGGACAGCTGGAGAATTTGTTGAAGAAAGCGACTCCGCATGCCTTGGTGTGTGTGGGTGGGGGGGTATATAGGTGTTATCTCCTTGAATGTTGTATAGGTGTACACCTTTATCTCTAAGGGTGTATAGGTGTCATCTCCTTGAATGGTGTATAGGTGTACACCCTTATCTCTAAGAGTGTATAGGTGTTATCTCCTTGAATGAGATGCCTCTTTGACCGATTTCCCACAAGCCATTGCTCCACCCTCGCTCTTCCCTTTCCCCCGATTGTATGCGTCAATTTCCCACTATTTGCTGCGTGGCCGCATTTTGACCCGCAGCTTCACCCGATTTTGCCCGCGTCTTCTGGATCCTAAAAAAAAGGATTTTCTGTAGAGACAGTGCCCTCCTACTCCTACACACGTGATGCTGGACAAGCTGGCCTATTTGTGACAAGGAAAGTACTCTTCAGATTAGGCTTCTCTCTCTCCTTTCGACTGCAACCTGAATGTGACTGAAAGTTTACCCTTTTCGCCAATATACTTCTTGGGGGATTTATTTACTGCACTCAGGATCACGCTCCTATGACTGGGCAAACTCCACTATATTAACCAAATCTCCCAATAGAATCGTCACTTGGAACAGGTTTGTTTGGCGAGGGGATCTTTCAGGCTGGTGACAGAATGTCAACTTCTGCAGGGCTGGTGCCAGGTTTTGGGGGCTCGTCCCCTTACCTGCCTGTTATGTATTGGGACTGAAACATCCCAGGACTGTTCTACCAGAGACGGGCTGAGCTTGGAGCACAAGAACAATAGCCCACTAGGATTTTGGAAGTAACCAATCAAGAAATAATGTTATGTAAATTGCCTATCGTTGGGACTGGGGTGTGTTAGGGTGTGGCAATGGCATGCTATTTAGACAGGGCTGCGGCCCTGGAGTCTCAGTCTTGTTCTTGCCGAAATCACTAAGAAAGGAGAGCTGGTCACTAGACTTGGGGTCTCCTCATCCATGGAACCCACCATTTAACACTACCCAAGCATCCTTCTTCTGTTCACAAGGCCTCCCATTGTCCCTGCTCACTTGCTTGCAGCACCTGAGCATCCCTTCCCTGACAGTGCCGGAAAGGGTATGCAGCTGGGAATGCTGCTGCCATGGCCACCAGCGTGGGCCACCAATGTGCACCACCCACATGCCCTTCCTTAGGAGCACAGGTGCAGACAGGTGGAAGGGGAGGTGCAGGCCCCACCAGAGGTTCTGGGTCCTCCTAGCAGGTACCCCACCTGAGGGCATGCTGACGCCGGCCCCGAACTTCCCTAGAGAACTGATGTCACTGTGAAAAGCAAATATTTTCTTAAAATAGGTAAATTGGGCAGTACCTTCTGGGATTTTTTTTTTTTTTGAGGGAGAGAAGTCCACTGGCATTTTCAGGGGCTGACGGGAGGTGTCTGTGCCACTGAACGGATTGAATTGTGGATTCGGGATCATAGAATCATAGAATGTTAGAGTTGGAAGGGATCCTGCAGGTCATCTAGTCCAACCCCTAATGCCCCTATATAAATCAACGGTGCGACCTCATTTGGAATACCGTGTGCAGTTCTGGTCACCACACCTTAAAAAGGATATTATAGCTTTGGAAAAAGTGCAGAAAAGGGTAACTCAAATGATAAAAGGGTTGGAACACTTTCCCTATGAGGAAAGGTTAAAGCGCTTAGGGCTCTTTAGCTTGGAGAAACGACGACTGAGGGGTGACATGATCGAGGTTTATAAGATTATGCATGGGAAAGCAGGTAGAGAAAGAGGTACTTTTCTCCCTTTCTCACAATACAAGAAGTCGTGGGCACTCCATGAAACTGCAGAGCGGTCGGGTTAGAACGGATAAAAGGACGTCCTTCTTCACCCAAAGAGTGATTAACACTTGGAATTCACTGCCACAGGAAGTGGTGGGTGCTACAAGCATGGATGGCTTCAAAAGGGAATTAGATAAGCATATGGAGCAGAGGTCCATCAGTGGCTATTAGCCACAAGGTATAGCTAGGGGCTCTGGGGCAAGTGATGCTCTGTCTTCTTGGTGCTTGGGGGGGTCAACAGTGGGAGGGCTTCTAATGTCCTGGCCCCACTGGTGGACCTCCTGATGGCACTGGTATTTCTGGCCACTGTGTGACACAGAGTGTTGGACTGGATGGGCCTTTGGCTGGATCCAACATTGGCGTCTCTTATGTTCTTATGTTAACCCCCTGCACTCTGCAGGAGCACAGCCGAAAGATAGCCCTACAACATACCCGGAAGATGGTCGTCCAGCCTCCGCTTGAAAATGTCCAGCAAAGAAGCATCCACCACCTCCCCGAGGCAGTCTGTTCCACTGCTCAACCAGGGTCAGCAGGGTTACAGCAAAAGGACACAAGTGGTCTTGGCTGCAATCGACTCCCCGGAATCCATTTTTGTGTCCTTGCCTGGACTGGCCCGGGCTTAATGCGCCACAGCTGGGAAGCCCAACTGAACAAATTCTGAGGGTAAAAATATGTAAACAGCAGAATGAGTCTGTCGGCCTCTCGGTTTATTTCCCTTTATCAACACGAACGCCTGGAATTTGCTTTCATGAAACATGTTGCCCCACAGAACACGCCGGGCGCAGCCAAGCCTTCCGTTCCCTGCATTCCTTTGAAGACATTCCTGGCGTCTAGGGAGGCCTCTTCATTTTCAATCAGCAAATGACACAGTTGCGAGGCCAGCGGGCTCCGTTCACCGAACAGATGTCGGCGAGAGCGTCCTCATCCAGCTCAGCTTTGGAACTTGGCTGTTGGTTCTCACCCCCTCCAATGGAAGGCCAGAGTGCACCTGAGCACACCTGCACATGCAGGGAACACCAGCTGCGGCGCGGCACCCACCTTGGGCAGGTTAATCTCAAGTGAGTAGCCATCCAATGCAGGCGGATGCCAATTTTCTGCGGAACTTTCCACTTCTGTGGAGTTAACAGGGATGGCAGGAACTACAGATGGGCAGCCAAATTTTGAATTGTTCTTTCAGTCCAGTATGCAGCCTTGGCAATGCCAGGTCTTGTGCAGCTCCCCTCTCTGTGCATTTTCTCATCCAGTTTTCCTTCTCCCGGGGCTCAGCTGGAAAAGGCACAGGGTGATCCATGAATGGTACTCTGACAGGTCTGAAGCAGCTAGAGACGTAGGGTGGAATGGGACAGGCCAATCAGACCTTGGGAGCTAAGCAGGGTCAGTACTTGGATGGGGAGGCCACCAAGGAAGATTGTGCAGTGGAAGGCAATGGCAAATTACCTCTGTTTCTCGCTTGCCTTGGAAGCCCCTTGCTGGGGTGGCAATAAGTTGGAAGCTACGCAGGGTCGGTATTTGGAAGGGAGACCACCAAGGAAGACTCTGCAGAGAAAGGCAATAGCAAGCCACCTCTGCTTCTCACTCGCCTTGAAAGCCCCTTGCTGGGGTCACCATAAGTTGGAAGCTAAGCAGGGTTGGTACCTGGAAGGGAGACCACCCAGGAAGTCTCTGCAGAGGAAGGCCATGGCAGACCACCTCTGCTCCTCCCTTGCCTTGAGATCCCCTTGCTGAGGGTCACCATAAGTTGGAAGCTAAGCAGGGTCGGTACTTGGAAGGGAGACCACCCAGGAAGGCTCTGCAGAGATAGGCCATGGCAGATCCCCTCTGCTCCTCCCTTGCCTTGGAAGCCCCTTGCTAGGATGGCCATAAGTTGGAAGCTAAGCAGGGTCGGTACTTGGAAGGGAGACCACCCAGGAAGGCTCTGCAGAGGAAGGCCACGGAAGACCACCTCTGCTCCTCCCTTGCCTTGAAAGCCCCTTGCTGGGGTCACCATAAATTGGAAATAGAGCCAGGTCGGTACTTGGATCGGAGACCGCCAAGGAAGGCTCTGCAGAGGAAGGCAACAACAAACCACCCCTCCTTCGCCTTGAAAGGCCCTTGTTGGAATTGGCATCTTGGTTGCAGCCTGACAGCTCATCCATGTGCACTGACAACAGCTCCTGACGGGCACCAAGGTGATGCCCCCTGGGCTCTTCTGAAGCACCTCTTGATCCAACAAGATGGAGGGTAGCCCTTTGCTTTGGGGCACTCAGTGGCTTGGGCGACACCTGTAGCTCTTCTGAGCACTGTTCCCCAATGTGGCACCTGACCGGTGTTGCAGAAGCATGAGCAAGGCCCTTGCACAGTGGGGCTTGCAGCCTACAGGGGGCTCCCACCTTGAAACAGCCACTGCCAGAGGGGCAGGTAAGCCATGAGCCTCATTCCAGGGATGGAAGTCCATGTGGCTCTTCCAGCTGATGGTAATGGTGAAAGGGGGTCTCTCTCACTATGCCACAGACTGAGTTCGCTTGGGGGAAAGAGCTATTTTATGGAAGAAGCAAAAGGAAATACATTTCAGGGCACCGCACTGGGGGATCGCTGCTCTGTATGGCGGCCCTCATTCCCTTTGCTCCCACCTCCATTTCTCTCAAGGTTTCCTTCGCTCAATATGTTTTCAAAGGCTTTCACGGCCAGAGTTCATTAGCCACAGCCAATGGCACCTCTTCTTTCCTGTAGAGATTGTGTTTTTATAAAGAATAAAAGAACGTGAAAGATGCTGCAGACTTGTCCAACCTGAAAAATCAGTGGTGGCGGAACACAGCCTAACTCAAAGAGGACACAGTATTTTGTTCCAAGACACTGAAAGGCTGGACGACACATCCAATTGGCATGTCAGATTACACAGGGAAGCCACTGAAATTCATAAGCGTAAACACAATTTCAACAGGAAAGAAGAGAGTTTTAAAAAAAACGGCATGGTTTCCTGTCCTGAAAAATACAAAAGGCTCTACATCTGACAATAGCACTTACAGATAAGATTAGAATTTCAACATCCAATCCACATGCAAAAGGACCTCCTCAGGAAACCTCCTCAGGAAACAATCCATATACAAAAGAACCTCCTCAGGAAAGTTCCTCCATTATCATGTTCACAGCCTGGGGAACTCCTATTAGATCATGACTCAGCCCTACCCCACCTTCCTTTTTTTCTTTTTAGAAAAGTTTTTTTTTAACTACATTAACAAGGACATACATACAAACAAACATACATCACACCTTCTAAACATTAAAAAAACCTACCGCACCTTCCTGAGTAGATATAAATTACCTGCCTACCATTTTTCTTCTCTCCTTGACACGGAGAGTACTCCATCTTTCTGTGTTATACCTCTGAGGACGCCAGTCACAGCTACTGGTGAAACGTCAGGTCCTGCAATGCCAAGACCATGGCCAGACAACCCGGAAAATCTACAGCTAATAAACTCTGGCCATGAAAGCCTTTGACAACATCCTGAAAAACATTAAAAAAAAAAACCATTTAAAAAAATGCATATGGATTGGCTGTTGACATTCATATCTTATCTGTAGTGCTGTTGTAAGATGTAGAGCATTTTATGTCTGGCCGTGGTCTTGGCACTGAAGGACCTCACGTTTCGCCAGCAGCTGTTAAAAGACACTGGGGAAAGTCTGGTGTTAATGGATGGACTTTCCCCTGTCTGATCGCTCAAGCATGCTCTCGTGCCATTAGGATGGTGTGATCATTCCATCCCGACTCCGTGCCATTGTTTACCCCCTCCTCGCAGTATGCACATCATCACAAACTCCACAGGGAGCCCTCCGTGCCGAGGAGCAATTCCTCGACTCCTTGTTTAAGCGCACGGGAAACAAACGGGCAAAAAAAAAACCCGACACCTCCTGTTGCGTCTGATCACACAGTGACGGGCTACGCCGGCAGCTCCAAAGGGAGGTGTGATCTCGCAGCTGCGTCTCAAATTCATCGGGAGGGAATAGCCTCGCTTCCCCTCCACTTCAACTGGCGCGTGGGACCACCAATGCTCCCCCTAAGCTGTGGAGTCTTGTGAGCAAAAATTCTACTTTGTGAGCTACCGGCATTAAAGTGGTGAGCGAGTGATTTGGCTGCTGCATAAAACAGTTGGCTCTGGAGCCCTCCTTCCTGAGCGAAGGCAAGAATGTGTGAGCCGGAGGCTAAAAAACGGTGCGCTAGCTCACACTGACCCAGCTTAGAGGGAACACTGGCTGACCACAGCCTGTGTAAAGAGGCTCACATCTTAGGGATGCCAGCCTCCAGGTAGGGCCCGGAGGTCTGCCAGAATTGCCGCTGATCTCCAAAAGGCAACAACCCCCCCTGGAGGAAGTGGCGGCTTGGGAGGGTGGACTCCAGGGCTATTTTTGGGCAGGAACGCACAGGAACGGAGTTCCGGCTGGCTCCCAAGTTGGCCACGCCCAGCAGGAGCTCATTAGCATAGTAGGCCACACCCAACAGCAGAAACTCATTAGGATTGGCTACATTAGGGGTGTGTGGCCTAAAATGCAAAGGAGTTCCTGCTACAAAAAAAGACCCTGGGTTTGGACAACAAACAAGGTCAACAGAATAAGAAGCAAAAGGTGGGTGTGGCTGGATGAGCACACTTCTGGTAACATGGGGGTGTGGCCTAATGTGCTAATGAGCTGTGCTGTCAGGGGTGTGGCCCAATAGGCTAATGAGTTCCTACTGTTCTACAAAAAGAGCCCTGGTGGACTCCATGGCATCCCATCCCCGTGGAGGTCCCTGCCCTCCCCAAACTCTGCCCTCGCCAGGCTCCACTCCTGAAGCTCTAGGAATTTCCCACCCCAGAGCCGGCACCCCAATCACACCCACCGTTCTTGCCTGCGTCTCAGCTGCCTCTGTGTCTCGCCACTTCTCTCTTTTCAAAACTTGCTTTGGGGTGACACGAGCGCGTCTGTCTCGCTGGCGCCTTTCCCCCCCGCCCGCCATCCTCATCACGTCTGATCACACACCAGTGATAGCACCTTCGGAGATCTCATCTGACTTTCATTTTTTTCCCCTTGTTTTATCTCCCCTGGTTTCTGGTTTTATTCCCCCCCCCCCGTCTTCCCTGCCATTTTCTCTTTTTGCTACCTGCCTGTAGTTCTTTTGAGACTGCTGCGCTCCAGCCTGTATGAATAAAATTAATTATAAGCCAGGAGTGGGGGGTGAGAAAGGAGTTTTCTTCTGCCGATGCCTCTGCGTGAAAGAAACAGTCCGCACAAGTGGCAAGCTGGCCTTCATCGGCTTAAACGCTCCCCGGATCTGCCTCTTAGTCTGCTCAGTCCCAGCGACTTGGAGTAGAATCACCATTTTTTTTAAAGAATCAGATATAAGAAATACACAGATCAAATGCAGGCAGCCAGGCTCACAGCATAGACCCGGCAATCAAACCCCAGCCCAAATCAGAGCACTTCACAATCTTTAGAGAAAGAAAGACAGAGTGGAGACTGGGGTGAGTACCTGGAACAGATATGTTGCCGGGGGGTGGGGGGATGTTAGAAATCTTTTTAAGTTGAGACTTACTACTTAGTCAGCCTATATCCCTTCAGTGTCTGCCCATGAACCCAGCAGATCTTGCTATCAGTTCTTGCGATTGCTCCATGAACAGACACACACAGCTGTCTGCCCCCGTGCAAGGCAATGTATGCAATGTCGGTCATTTCAAACAGGCATCTGACTGAGAAGGCACAAAGAAGGGATAAAGTGCAAGAAATTCTGTACTTAACAAGTATTTTTTTCCCCCTGTCAAGTCACAGTTGACTTTTGGCCAACCCCATGGGGTTTTCAAGGCAAGAGACTTCGGAGGTGGCTTGCCATTGCCTGCCTCCACATCATGACCCCGGTCTTCCTTGGTGGTCTCCCATCCAAATATTGACTAGGGCTGACCCAAGAGCTGATGAGATGGGGCGAGCCTGGGCGAGCAACGGATCTGGTCCTGGATAGCCCAAACTGCAAACTGCAACTTAGTTGCTACGTGTGGGGTCGTTTCGTAGAAAAAGAGCTAGGGGAACACATTAGCATAACTCATTAGCATATGCCACACACCCTGACATCAGGGGCCTGGCGGTGGACCTGCAAGGCCGGCGGGAGTGCGAGGAAGCCCCGCCAAGGCCCTCCCTGGCCACAGGCAGGCAGGGGTGGGGAGAGGTGGGGAGGAAGCAACTTACCCTCCCTCTTCTCCTGCCTCCTCCTGGCTGAATGAGGGCCGGAAACGGGGCGGCTGGAAGCAGGGGGCGGAGCTTCATTGTGTGCCCCGCCCCCCCGCACCTCACCCGGAGGAACTGTGATCCCCCGCGATCCCCCCCGAATCGACCTCTGCGTGTGACCAAGGCACAACCTGGTCCTGTGGATCAAGCGGCCACTGCACAGGAGCAAAGCAAAGCAGCACCCAAAAGAAATTTCAACAGAAAACATTAACAGGATCTGATCGTGAAAGCAAGGGAGTTCTAGCAAGGTAAGTTTGCCCGGTCATTGCCTTCATGTTGGATTTTTCAGCATCTCTGATTGCAAGAGGAGGAGGAGATGGCGTCTGAAGTACTGAAGCTTCAATCAGAGCTGATCAGGTAAGCACACCCTTTGCAGTCCTGGCAACGGCTAGAAATCTCTGCATTCCAAGTGGCAAGAGCTGCCTCTCCCCTTCCGAGCCCGTGTGCCCACTAACATCTACCCAAGAGACACTGTGGCTGGTGCCCTATTACATTTTTACCCCCTGTGCTTTGCTTCTCCCTGTTTTCCCTTCACAACCACCCTGCGAGGTAGGATAAGCTGACAATTAATTTCCCAATGCCACCTAGGGAGTCTCCTGGCTAAGCAGGGATCTGAACTCAGATCTCCTCCATACCATCCCGCCTCCCCCTGGCCCTCCGTGTACTAAATGTGCCAGACCGGATGCCATTTCTGTTTCGGTGTCAGTCCTCTGGAATGGGCTATCGGAGGGAGTCTGGAGGGTATCCTTAGAAGCTGCTTTCTGTAAAATTGTCTATCAACAGAGCCTGTAGTTGATGGTATTCATCTTCTGGGAACAGAGCTTTTAAGTAAAGCTGATTAAGTCTTTGGGCGTTTTATTATTTCTAAAGCTTTAAATTGTTGGTATCTGCTACTGAGTACCATGACGCCTCCTTGAGCCAGTTTGGTGTAGTGGTTAAGTGGACGGACTCTAATCTGGGAGAACCAGGTTTGATTCCCCACTCCTCCACTTGCACCTGCTGGATGACCTTGGGCAAGCCGTAGCTCTGTCAGAGCTGTCCTTGAAAAAGAGCCGTTTCTGTCAGAGCTCTCTCAGCCCCACCTACCTCACAGGGTGTCTGTTGTAGGGAGGGGAAGGGAAAGGAGTTTGTAAGCCGCTCTGAGACACCTTTGGGTAGCGAACGGCGGGGTATAAATCCAATCTCCTCTTCCTCTTCTTCAGAGTGGTGGACTCTAATCTGGGAGAACCGGGTTTGATTCCCCACTCCTCCACTTGAACCTGGCTGGATGACCTTGGGCAAGCCGTGGTTCTGATAAGAGCTGTCCTTGAAAAAGAGCAGTTTCTGTCAGAGCTCTCTCAGCCCCACCCACCTCCCAGGGTGTCTGTTGTGGGGAGGGGAAGGGAAAGGAGTTTGTAAGCCGCTCTGAGACACCTTTGGGTAGTGAAGGGCAGGGTATAAATCCAATCTCTTCTTCTTCTTGAGGGACGAAATCAGCAGGATATAAATATTAAACTCAATAAACAGGAACACACGCAGGGAGAGCATCAGGTGACCGTGACAAGTGGTTGGGTGACTCCTAGGGTTGCCATCTCGGGGAAATTCCTGGAGATTTTGAGGGTGGAGGTTGGGGGGAGGAGGGACCTCAGTGGGGTATAACGCCATCGAGTCCACCTTCCAGAGCAGCCGTTTTCTCCAGGGGAACTGACCTCTGTAATCCAGAGACCAGTCGTAATTGTAATTCCAGGAGATCTCCAGGCCCCACCAGGAGGCTGGCAACTTTAATCCTCTGCAGTGGCCAGCTGTGGGTTTACACAGTGAACTGAAGCCCATTCCATGGAGTTGCTAAATCAGAATTGTGGTGCCCTGGGCAAATCAGAGGCGGACATAGTGGAGGGGATAGGGTCAGCCTGTTCGAAGGCCCGTAAAATTGGACCCCCTGGTCCAATGTTCTTCAAACTTGGTTGGTATCTTGGGGAGAGGCTCCAGCAGCTACCCTGCGAGTTTGAGCCTCTCTCTCAAACCCCCTCCCCTCCAGCCCCCAGAATATACCACATGTTTTCATCATTGACTTCAAAGGCCCATAGGATATAATGGGTACTAAATTGACATTCGCTGGCCGAAAGACTCCCGAATTGGCTGGTACTGATGAAACTGACATGCGGGAGTCTTACTGCCAGCCGAAATTGATTTTGCCCGATTCGTCCAAATCCGAATGGGCCGAATTTATTATTTTTTGCACACCCCTAGCGATCCTGAAGGGCCAGGATTGGAGCCTGGAAGGATCTCATGGGCCAGGGGTCACAGCACAGGCAAAGCCTACATCCAGCCTACAGGAGATCTTCTTCCAGAAGTCGAGGTGCTCAACAGTTGGTCTGAAGCATCGGCCTTCTGGTCTGTAGCATCAACTGAGAAATTATTAAACATCTCATGAGCCATTCAGAGGGACAGAGAGGGCCACATCTGGGTCTCTCTCTGGAAAGCAGAAGAGCCAGCATCCCACTCCTTCCAAAGCAGATTCCCTAAATCAGGGGTCACTTCGTAGAAAAAGAGGCGCAGGAGCTCATTAGCATAACTCATTAGCATAACTCATTTGCATATGCCACACCCCCTGACATCGCCGGAAGTGTGTCAGAAGGCAACACCCACCACTCAGGCTCCACTGGACTGTTTTGGATTGCTAGCTATCGGGGGGGGGGACATGCAGATCTTTCCTCGCAAAGGAGGGAGAGCTTGTACCTGAATAAAACTTGGCCTTAAAGGTGCCACTGGACTGTTTTCGGCCGGGGGGGGGGCTCTGCAACTTACCTGGCTGCTTCTTGCTCTGACTGAGGGCTGCTGGGAGTACGGGGTGGGGCTTGTTGCATGTGCCCGCCCTCTGGGCTCTTTACTGCCGGAGCTCCGCTCCTGTGCGCTCTTGCAGGAAATGACCCCTGACGCAAATAGCCTCACTTCCCCCCCACACACACACACATTGTCTGGCACGTGTGACCGCACTCTACCTTGGGTCAATCAGAAGATCCTGTATTTACCTAGGGAATTTACCTAGAGAATCAGTTATCTGATGAAGGGGGCTTAGACTCTTGAAATCTCACACCCCAAAAATCCTGTTGGTCTCCAAGGTGCTACCAGACTCAAATCTAATTATTCTTCCCTTAAACATATAAAACAAATCAAAGTTTAAAGTGAAGTGAAAGAACTCCATGAACCCCAGGCAAGATGAGGAGCTTTGAATTCAGCTCTTTTCATCCCAAGTTATGGATCATGTTGTTATCTCAGGGAATGGCACTCTCAGTTCCCTAGATAAATACAGGGCCTTCTGAATGACCCCAGGTAGTAGCCTTAAATCGGCCACACAGCAAGCAATTCTTCCTAACTCGCTCTCACATGATGACTAACTCCCCTCTCTTCCTGCAGCAAAGTGAAAGCAGTTGAGTCAGGGTGTTATATATATACACAATCTGTTCCCATAGAGCAGAATGGGAGCTCTGTTTGGCTCCCAGAGCTGCCAATCGAGCTAGGGACAACTGCTATGGGTGTTTCTAGGGCTCTCCACAAGTCCACCCCCTGCATTGCCTAGGAATTGATTTAATCATCGCCAGGCTGTCTGGAGAACGAACCTCTCTAAAGAACCAAATGAACCTCAACACACAAAAAAGCGGTTCGTTTTGGGATTCGGGAACGATGCGACCAAACCAATTGGTTCAAAATGCGAACCGCGGTTCGTTTCTCAGGCCATGTCCATCCTTACACTAAAGATCAACAAGATTTCCACAGTCATAATCCTTCAAGAATCAAAGCTTGGTGTCTGGAAAGCCTGTACCCTGGAAATCTTGTCAGTTTTCAGGATGCTACTGGACTCAAACCTTGCTGTTTTATTTATAAACAAGACCAGAGCACATGGGTGAGCTCTGGAAGAATGGGATAAAAAGGTAAAGGTTCCCTTGCTCGAAAGCCAGTCGAAGCTGACTCTAGGGTTGCGGTGCTCATCTCCGTTTCAAAGCCGAAGAGCCAGCACTGTCCAAAGACGTTTCCGTGGTCATGTGGCCGGCATGACTAAACACCAAGGCGCACGGAACACTGCGGTGGCTCAAGTGGTTAAGACGCTGAACTGCAGGCTGTGGAAGGTCATTAGTTTAGCAGTTCGAGACCCGAGTGTGCCGCATGACGGAGTGAGCTCCCGTCTCTAGTTCCAGCTCCTGCCAACCTAGCAGTTCGAAAGCAAGAAATTGCAAGTAGATAAATAGGTACCACTTCGGTGGGAAGGTAACAGGAAGAATAGGACAGATTATTTTAAAATAAATAAAATATATTTTCCTAAAGACTAGGCACAATACAGGTAGCTCTTCTTCCTCTACCAGGGTTCAGTGCAGTTCAGAGAGCCCAATTTCAATTAGGGACACATGGCAAAGGGGCCCAGCTAGATGGTCCACCTGGTCTGATCTCATCAGACCTCAGAAGTTAAGAAGGGTCATGCCTGGTTAGTACTCGGATGGAAGACCACCAAGGAAGCCCAGGGTTGCTATGCAGTGGAAGGCAATGACAAACCACATCTGAATGTCTCTTTCCTTGAAAACCCTACGGGATCGTCATAAGTTGGCCGCGACTTGGTGGCACTTTCCACCACCAGTACGGGCCCTGACCTAGATGTCCTGGGCTAGCCTGACCTCCTCAGATCTTGGAAGCTAAGCAGGGCCAGCCCTGGTTCATAGTTTGATGGGAGGCCACCAAGGAAGCTCAGGGTTGCTATGCAGAGGCAGGCAATGGCAAACCACCTCTGTTCACCTCTTGCTTTGAAAACCCTATGAGGTAATCATAAACTGGCTGCAACTTGAGGGCATTTTCAAGAGGGAATTACATAAGCATATGGAGCAGAGGTCCATCAGTGGCTATTAGCCATAAGGTATAGATAGGAACTCTCAGTCTGGGGCAAGTCATGCTCTGTATTCTTGGTGCTTGGGGGGTCAAGCGTGGGAGGGCTTCTAGTGTCCTGGCCCCACTGGTGGACCTCTTGATGGCACCTGGTCTTTTTGGCCACTGTGTGACAGAGTGTTAGACTGGATGGGCCATTGGCCTGAACCAACATTGGCGTCTCTCATGTTCTCTTATGTTTTTTGTCTCTATCCACGCTTCCAGCATCATGTTTCTCATAGCCATTGCCTAAAGCATGGAGACTTCCAACAAGATGACTACAGTGTTGGCAAGTCTAAATGTTATGGACAGGGAGGTCTAAAGCTGGGGTGTCAAACATGTGGCCCGGGGGCCAGATCAGGCCCCCGGAGGGCTTCTATCAGGCTCGCAGTGGAACTGGCTGTTTTCTGCTTCTTCTTCCACTTCTGCTGCTGCTGCATCATCATAGGTTTGGAGCTTACAGATACACACCTGAACAGCATAGTCAAGATTGCAACAGCACAGACATTTTGATGCAATAATTCAGAGCAAGAGGTGTCAGTTATCAGACACAGTTAAATAAATATTGCAAGAGTGTTAATATTTTATGCATGTTTTTATTTTAAGTTAAGAAACCCCTTTGTGTTTGTGTCCGTTATGAAGTTTATATCTCTGCTACTTGGCATGACATTTTATGACACACATGGCCCGGCCCGACAAGGTCTCATTGATGTCAAATCTGGCCCTCCTAACAGATGAGTTTGACACCCCTGGTCTAAAGCCTGCCAAAGAGAGGTCTTCCCTGGTTGGATCCCAGTCTCCAGCCACAGCATCCTCCATTGAGAAGGCAGAAACCAGCATTTCCAAGGATGTGTGAATGGCAGACCTGGGAGATGAATTCGCTTGGTCGGCAAGGGTCTCACCTTCTCCACCTACCTGTTGTTTAGGTACTCTGGCCGGAAAAGAACATGGTGGCGGGCCGGCAGGAGACAGCGGGCAACTCGGATGGTGATTGGCCTGGGCGACGTGGCAGCGTGGTGACGTGACGGTCGGAGCCTGCGGGACGGAGACCTACGATTGCGGCATCACGTGGCCACGTGCCGTACAGACCACCCCAAAAGAGCCAATGTGCAGAGAGAGAGACCTCCGCCAAAGAAGCGCGCCACTGGACACAAAAAAAACCCCCCGCCACAAAAAGAACACAGAAGAAGACCATTGCTGCGTAGGTGCCTGGTAAGGCATACACCCTCCCCCTTGCATTGTGGCCCTAGCTAGGCAATTAAATGCCTATGTAAAACCGCTCCGAGCCTCCGGGAAGGAGCGGTATAGAAGTCTAATATGTATGTATGTATGTATGTACTCCCTCGTTTTGGTTTCCTCGCCTGCCTGCTGGCACATGGCACCTGCGCTTTCAACCTGAAGGGGAAATTGCAGGGGTGGGGTGGGGTGGGATGGGGGGGTTGTTTCTGCAATTTCCCGACAAATGATAGTCATTCACGAGCCTGGCATGCAACTCCTCAGATTATCTTGAAGGGCGACTTGCTCAGATGGCATAGGTAATCTCAATCGAGCTAAAAACAAACCAAGGTGGGACTCCGTTGTCAAAGGGATGCAGAACGGATCAGCTCCCCAAGCTCTTTTGGCTGCCTGCCGGGACAGAAGCTGCTTTGGAAGGTGGTGAGATATCAGCGTATGTTTAGGGAAAGGGGGGAGGGACATGACAGAAATGGATATGGGGACACAGGCAGAGGAATTGGCTCCTCTCTCGAACTCGGGGGGGGGTCACCAAATGCAGTTGATCGGCCGTTCGGGAGAGACCAAATGCCACACTTTGTATACATGGTGCAAGCAATGTTCCCTTCAACGGGTGCCCCAAAATCTAGGGCTACCCTAGTTTTATAACCTTATCATTTCATAAGCGCCTCCCGCTCCCCAATTTCATGGTCCTGTTTTGTGTCTAAAAACTGGAAGACGCTTTCTTGGAGCCTGCTGATTCTGTTCCTCCTGCTGCTTCTAATCCCCCAAAAGCCTTAATTACAAAAAAATCATAATTAATCTTTGACTCCGCCATCCTCTTTCTGCTGCTGCTGCAGCTGCTGGAAACGATGCAAAGAGGCGATTCAGACCAGCATTCAACGCAGCTTCTCATTTGACCTCAAGTGCCCCAAACTTTTCAGGTGGGGTCCCCCCCCCCAGGTACAGAAATGGGAGGGGATACTCCTCATCACAGTTAGCATCCGTTTACCACTTCTGTTTTTATATTTATTTACATCACGTTAGTCCACCTTTCTCACTCACAGTGGATTACGCCGTATAAGTCAAATGCAATCAACAGCACGGGACATCCAATAAACAGAGCAAGAGGATTTGGACTGCCAAACTCTGCAAACAAGCAGAAATCTGGAACAGAGCTAACACAAAACCACCACCACCACCACATTTCATTATAATACCTTATACTACAGTCCTATAGAGGAAAGCGAGATGCTAGGAAAGATTCCATCTGCAATGGGCCAACCAGGAATCATTCTGCCACTCTGACAGGAGCCAAGTTCTCCTCCCCAACTCATTTGTAGCACCAGTTTGGTGTAGAGAGCCAATTTGGTGTAGTGGTTAAGTGCGCGGACTCTAATCTGGGAGAACCGGGTTTGATTCCCCACTCCTCCACTCGCAGCTGCTGGGTGACCTTGGGCAAGCCATAGTTCTGGCACAGCTGTCCTTGAAAGGGCAGCTCTTGAAAAGAGCTCTCTCAGCCCTGCCTACCTCACAGGGTGTCTGTTGTGGGGAGGGGGAAGGGAAAGGAGTTTGTAAGCCACTCTGAGACACTGAGTGAAGGGTGGGGTATAAATCCAATCTCCTCCTCCTCCTCCTCCTCCTCCTCCTCCTCCTTCTTCTTCTTCTTCTTCTTCTTCTTCTTTTTCTTCTTCTTCTTCTTCTTCTTCTTCTTTGCCCCA
>NW_015166544.1:127368-128153 GCF_001447785.1 Gekko japonicus
TCCTCCTCCTCCTCCTCCTTCTTCTTCTTCTTCTTCTTCTTCTTCTTCTTCTTCTTCTTCTTCTTCTTCTTCTTCGGGGCCCCAAGGAGCTGTGCAGGCCTGTACATTATGCCACCTATACCAGCTAATACAAGGCAGGATAAAGGTTTTCAGCGGGAAAAACGGAAGCTGCATTCCATGGCTTCTCTGTGATACAATCCTTGGTCTTGCACATTTCCCACCTTTTTCCCCTGGTGTGCTACACCAGAAATGAAGACTTCTTGCTTTCCTCTACCGCTCTAAACCAGGATCAAACTGTGGCTGTGAATTCCAGCTTGCCGGTAAAAAACGAATTGCAGTTTGTCAAAGTGCCCCATTTGGACCTCATGGCAAATTGTGGTTCGTTCCTAAACCAGGAAGTCTTCGCTCTCAGCACATCACACCATGGGAGGAGGAAGGGGAGGAGCATCTGCGTCCCAGGCCTTCTGAAGCTTCTTCATGAACCAAACCATGGGTGGCCTGGTCTTCTGAATGCAGGCAGGAGGTCCATGTTTCCACCATTTGAATTGCTGCCCCAACCAAGCTGTTGTGTGGGGGAGTGGAAGCTACGTGGCTGAAAGAGCCCGTGTCTGGCTGTCTGGAGGAGAATCGGATACGAGTCAACAAACCCAGGTGAAAACGTAACTTATGGTTAGACTCTTTGTCTTCCTTTGCTATTTCTTCTCTGCACAGCTTTCAGTGGGCGGATGATTAGCTGTGCTCTTCTGGGTCCCTAATTGCCCTGTGGTGTTGGAGGAGAGGTTTAC
>NW_015166545.1:0-16264 GCF_001447785.1 Gekko japonicus
GTCTTTAAAACAATACCCAGCAGCAACTGATATGTAGTCATAACAGTGCAACACAAACAAACAACAAACAACCCCAAAAAAGAATCCAGAAGTGACCTTCTGCTAAGCTCCAAAGCCATCACCATTTAAAAATAGCTTTAAAAAACCCAACCCAAACCCCAGAAACTAAGAGGGAACCAATGGGCATCTGCCAGGGGGTTACTGTGGACTGTGAAGGCCAGGCACTCTGGACATACTCAGATGCACTTTCCCTCCCATTCCCCAAGGCTGGGCCTTGAACTGGAAAATCACATCCTGTTGTTTGACGTTAAGACAAGCACTCAGACCTTTCCAGCTAACATAAATGCAGATTTGTTGAACACTCAGCAGCTGTGTGGGTGTGGCCGGGCAGCTGTTTTGAACCAGGTCCCGGCGGTTTTGTGCTGGAAGTTGATCGTAAGGGAGATGAAGGCCATCCATCATGAGTGGCTTTTTTTGACTCTGTAATGGTTTAATATTCTGTGTAACGGTAAGCATGCAGAGTGGCAGCCGGTGTGCCTCCTTCCCCATTTATTCATACAACCCAAGGGAGGGGATGTCACTCCCGTGGCTCCTATCGGTGCCATTGAGCAGGAGAGAGCGTGTCCCTGTGCCAACTCCTGCAGAGTACCGCAGCTTTGGCGATGGTCCGGAGGCATCACTGATGGTGTTTGGTAGTTGCTGACTTTTCCCCATTTGGGCTGCGTGGCCGGAGGCACTCTTGTTAACTCAGGCGCTCCGTCCTTGTCTTTTATGGTTGTGTGTTAGGACAGACAGACCCCTCCTTATCGGGGCAGAGAACGTGGTCCTCATCCACGCAAAAGCGGTGAATGCCGGCGAAGGGGCCTACGAGGCCGAGCTGGTAGTGGAGCTGCCGAGGGGAGCGTACTTTCAGACGGCTCACAGCATCTCACGGGTAAGGAGAGCCCCAGCATTCATCGAGAGGTCTTGACACAGCTCGCCTGAGGTTCCTGCTGCAGAGCGGAACTGAGCCGGGAAAAACTGGGCCGATCGCTTCCTCTATGCAGTTGTCTGCTTTCTGTGAGATGTGTCTGCGTGGAGTGCTGCTGTCCTTTAAGGCAGACCTGGACCGTTTTCTTGCACACACGGGACTCTGCCCCCTTGTCGGGCAGCTCAAGCTTGGCAGCCTTTATTGTGCTAGATCTGGAAATTTCAAGATATTCCCTTATTCCCTTATATTAGTCTAGTGCAGAAGATTCAGGCAGGGCTCTTTTTGTAGAAAACCCCCAGCAGGAACTCATTAGCATAACAGGCCACACCCAACAGCAGAAACTCCTTAGCTTATTAGGCCACACCCTGACAGCACAGCTCATTAGCACATTAGGCCGCACCCCCATGTTACCAGAGGTGTGGTCATCCAGCCACACCCACCTTTTGCTTCTTATTCTGTTTACCTTGTCTGTTGTCCAAACCCAGGGCTTTTTTTGTAGCAGGAACCCCTTTGCATGTTAGGCCACACACCCCTAATGTAGCCAATCCTAATGAGTTTCTGCTGTTGGGTGTGGCCTATTATGCTAATGAGTTCCTGCTGGGCATGGCCAACTTGGGAGCCAGCCGGAACTCCATTCCTGTGCGTTCCTGCCCCCAAATAGCCCTGGATTCAGGTGGGCTGCCGTTTCGGTCTGAAGCAACAGAACAGAGTTCGAGTCCAGGGGCACCTTTAAGACCAGTGAAGAAGAAGAAGAAGAAGTATTATACCCCACCCATCACTTGGAGTCTCAGAATGGCTTACAATCTCCTTCCCTTCCTCTCTCCAGAGCAGACACCCTGTGTGGTAGGTAGGTGGAGCTGAGAGAACTGCTCTTGAGAGAACAGCTTTGAGAGAACTGTGACTGACCCAAGGTCACCCAGTTGGCTGCATGTGGAGGAGGAGTGGGGAATCAAACCCGGTTCTCCCAGATTAGATTAGAGTCTGCTGCTCTTAACCTCTGCACCAAACTGGCTCTCACAAAGTGTGCGCGCGCACAAAAGCTTATACGTAGAATTAAACTTTCTTGGTTTTAAAGATGCCACCGGACCCAAACTTCGTTCTGTTAGCCTAGTATGTTAATTTGAAGATCTTCCCTAAAGCAAAACCTTCGAGTAGGCAGTTCAGCTAGTAGAGAGTGCTTGCATAAACCTCTTGGAGCTGTGCCTTAGATGAAAACTGTTTGCACTACTCCTTGTTCTATTGGTCTCTATTTTGGAACCCAGAAACGTTACGTGGTGTCAGAGGCAGGGAATGAGGAGTGTGCCGGCTTTGACTGCGACGTATTTGGTGAACCAGGAGCTGCGCAAGCCCCACCTGCGGTGAGTGAGATATCCTCCGTAAGTAGCCCTTCTTCACCTAGGGTTGCCATCACCCTGATGGGAGGGGTTTTCCCCAATTTCGGGGGCCCCAATCCGCCACCGGCCAGCTGGCCAGCAGGAGGAGCCCTGCCCCCAATGAGCCCCACATGCCTGATGTGTCCGGCGCGATGACGTCACCCAGAGGTAACGTCATCACGCCGGGGACACTCTAGCATTTGGCGAAAAACTCTGTGGTGACCACTGAGTTTTTAACCAAACGCTAGAGTGTCCCCGTCACGACATGCCCAGTGTGATGACATCACTTCCGGGTGACGTCATTGCAGCGCACGCCTGGAGAAGACCCCAGAGAGCAGGCTGGAGCCCTCCGCCAGTAGAAGGTAAGGACCTGGCAACCCGATATTCAGCACAGATATGCCGCAACCACCATCAGGTCTGCAGCTCTCTGGAAAACAGTTGGGAAAACAGTTAAGACAGCAGGTTGAACTTTGGCCGCTATTGGAGCCAATGAAAAACCCGATAAGGTCTGGTCGTCCCTTTTCCTGCATTCTATAGGACAGGAGGCTTGAGACATTTATATACCCTTAGCTTTGCAGAAGGTGAACATGTGAAACCTAAGATAATAGATAAGTCTGAAGAATATTG
This sequence comes from Gekko japonicus, assembly GCF_001447785.1. Taxonomy (NCBI): domain Eukaryota; kingdom Metazoa; phylum Chordata; class Lepidosauria; order Squamata; family Gekkonidae; genus Gekko; species Gekko japonicus. The sequence continues at coordinate 2,971 of NW_015166545.1, forward strand.
CATGCCTAAAAATAATTAATCTTTTGGACGGATCAGGTCTTTCATATGCATGCAATGGTTTGCCAACAAGAGGGATATGGAATATTGAACGACATCTAACTAGTTATTTCTGTTTTATTGTTTTTCAACTTTATTCTGTGCATCTTATTTATTAGAATTGTATTTATGAGCTGTTTGTTAACCACCCTGAGTCTTTAGGGGTGTCAGAACCCACAGCCAACAACGAAGTACACGCATTCAGGAACTTTTATTGCAGAGCTATAGATGCAGTAACATAGGCACTGTTAAGAATGGCGGCGGGCCCATGGGCATAATAGGATATAGGGTATTCGTATGCACCCCCCCCCTCAGCACTGGCCAATTAGGCACCCTCCCGCGCGCGGGATAAAGCTTAGAGACCGTTAGGTAGCTGAAGCTGAGAACGAACACTCTCCCACGACACCTAGGGAAAACCCAGACACCACAACACCCTCCTGCACATCTGTATAGATAAGCGTTTCGGCGCACAGCAGAGGAAGCACAGAAAGGAATGCAGGAGCAATTAACCTGAAAGGAAAGCAATAGCAATGAACCAGATACAGACCAAACTCCCCAACCTTCATGGCAGCATAGCTGACAAGGGGGAGGACGGTATACAAATGTAATAAATAAATAAGGAGTCTTTGATACGGGACAGGATTATTTGTGGTATCAGGGATAACAACGCAGTTAGAGAGAAGCTCCTATGGGAGAAGGACCTGTCCTAGGATAAAGCTCTTCAGATTCTCAGAGCTTCAGAAACAGCGAAGGCAAAAGGCAGAAGTTTGATTTCAGGGGGTGCAGGTCCGGGGTGCGGGAAGTTCAGCTTCAAAAGCAGACGTTCCCGCCTCACAAGTGGTTTCCGGGGGACACCTGCAAAAGAGACAAGCCTGTAAAAACTGTGGATTTCCCCACAGTCCTGCACAGTGCAATGCATTTGGAAACGAGATAAAGAGAAGGTCCTAGCGACAGGCATGATGCCACTCCACAGTCCGAGGAAGATGTTCAGCAGTTCTTGGAGATGGTGAATTCCCTGGGAAATTTCATCCCTCATCTGTCTACAATGGCTGCACCTCTTCAGAGACTTTTGGGACAAAAAAATGAGGGGTGCTGGGCAGTGTTCCCTCTAAGCTGAGTTAGTGTGAGCTAGCTCACAGTTTTTTAGCCTCCAGCTCACACATTTTTATCTTAGCTCAGGAAGGATGGCTCCAGAGCAAAGTAATTTATGCAGTAGTCAAATGGCTCGCTCACTACTTTAAAGCCAGTAGCTTGCAAAGTAGGATTTTTGCTCACAAGACTCCACAGCTTAGAGGGAGCATTGGTGCTGGGAATGCAGCACAAAGAACCACCTGATTCAACAACCAGTGTTAAAGTTCTACAACCCACACAAACCTATCAAAATGTAGACAGATGCATCCTAAACTGGCTTGGATGCAGTCCTCTTATAAAAAGAAGATGAGCGCTGCGCGCTCCTTGTTCTTTTGGTCTCTGATTCAGAATCCGGAAACATGACAGCCTTTATCCTAATCAGCTGGCAAAGAGCCTCGGGATCCAAACTGCACTGTCCTGGCAATGGTTTGGCCTGTGCCGTGTCCACTGAATACTGCCGTGCAGTGCTATTTTTGGTCAGGAACGCACAGGAACGGAGTTCCGGCTGGCTCCCGAGTTGGCCACGCCCAGCAGGAACTCATTAGCATAACAGGCCACACCCAACAGCAGGAACTCATTAGGACTGGCTACATGAGGGGTGTGTGGCCTAACATGCAAAGGAGTTCCTGCTACAAAAAAAGGCCCTGGGTTTGGACCACAAACAAGGTAAACAGAATAAGGAGCAAAAGGTGGGTGTGGCTGGATAACCACACTTCTGGTAACAGGGGTGTGTGGCCTAATGTGCTAATGAGCTGTGCTGTCAGGGGTGTGGCCCAATAGGCTCATGAGTTCCTGCTGTTGGGTGTGGCCTGCTAATGAGTTCGTGCTGGGCTTTTTCTACAAAAAGAGCCCTGCGTGCCGTGGTTTCAGAAAAGACACAGATTGTACAGCTGTGGCCAGAAGTGCCTTGTGGTGTAGCTCTGGTGGGGGTATGAACATCTGTATAAGACGTCCAGGAGCAAGTTTGGCATTCGCTACTCTGGTAGGGGGGGCCCCCCCACTATCAATGCCTTGTGCTTTCGTTCCGCCGTCCACCAGCACTGACCTCCCCCCCCAACACACTCACTGTCTTGCCTGCAGAAGCTGATTTGCAATTCCCGCAAGGAAAATGAGACCCACCTGGTGGCTTGTGAAATAGGCAACCCTATGAAATCCCACACGGAGGTAAGCTCACATTCTCCCGGAAGCCACACATTGTCCTCTGGTCCTTGAGCCCTGTGCCAGGTTTGGACGGAGGGCTAGCTGTGGTTATTCAGCAATGAGCAGAGGGCACTCTGCCCATGCTCAGGGGCATTGTCATCCAGGCTTCAGAACTGATCCTAGAATGGGATTTAATTTTCCTTTAACATTCTCTGCATGCGACCCTCCCTACAACCATTCTTTCTCCTTTCCCACTCTCTCCCCACCCCCAATATTTGCCCCGTGTATCCCACTCTTCTTTGTGGAAGGAGGATAACTGTGATTAGATGCTCTAACTAAATTGGGGGGGGGGGTTTCCTCTGCGCTGTGCCATGCAGAGAAGCGAGATGGTCCTGGGCAGCCAGCACCAAAAGGCACCAGGACAAGGTCTGGGGAGTGGGGGAGAGAGGAATGGTGGGTCAGAGGAACCTCAGGTCTGGCTGGGAATGGGCAGAGCTGGGGAGGCTGGAATGAGCCAGCTCAATGTGACTACCGGGGGCAGGAGGGGGCTGCATTTTCAGGTCAGCTATAACCACAAAGTAGCTTGCGAACCTGTGAAGCCTCTGAAAGTGAGGTGCAGGCCAGCCCTCCCCAAGGGCCTCTTGGCATTGCTGCCTTTTGTATTTTGGAGACCCAAGATCTGACCCTGGAAACAGGATCTTACATGTCACACTTTAGTTGGCATTTTTTCTTCTTCCCCATATGTACATGTTGATGAAATAAAATGTGTCCAGACACTGAACTGCAGGCTGTGGAAGGTTGGTAGTTCAGCAGTTCAAGACCCGAGTTGCCGCATGATGGAGTGAGCTCCCGTCTCTAGTTCCAGCTCCTGCCAACCTAGCAGTTCGAAAGCAAGAAATTGCAAGTAGATAAATAGGTACCACTTCGGTGGGAAGGGAACAGTGTTCCGTGCGCCTTGGTGTTTAGTCATGCCGGCCACATGACCACGGAAACGTCTTCGGACAGCGCTGGCTCTTCGGCTTGCAAACGGAGATGAGCACCGCAACCCTAGAGTCGGATTCAACTGGCTTTCGAGCAAGGGAACCTTTACCTTTTCCTTCATTATATGATGCTGTCCTCATCGAGCTCTGGCCAAGGGATGCAGGAAATGCCCTGCCATCACTCAGCAGAGTACCAAATGTTGGCTCCCAGAGATTGCCCCAAGTTGCTGGCAGCCAGGCCCCTGTCGGACATACTCCTCTGCTTCTGTACTCTGGGCCTCCTCCCACTTCTCTTTCTGTCCTTCCTTCCCGCCCCCGCCTACAGATCCAGGTGGACATGGAAATAAGTGTCAGTCAGCTGGAGGAGGCAGGTGACAATGTCACTTTCAGGATGCAGCTCAGGAGGTAAGGGTCAGCTCCGGTCTACTGCTAGAGTCCCCTGGATCCAATCCAAGAGACTGGATCTCACTTCTGTGAGCAGTGCAGGGAAGTCACACCGTGAAATCTCAGGAATCAGGACTGCTGTGCCTTGGAGCCAGGCCACCATGATGGGGAGGGGATATTTATGAAACCTGAGGAGAAGCGGTCCCCTATACGCGAGCCCCTTTCCTGGCGGGATTCCTGTGCGCAACAGCAGAGACCATCTGGTGTGGCCAGCTCCACCACCACAGCCCTCCGGGCGGCTCCTCTGCCAGGATTCCCGCACTCCAGCGCCGGGACTCCGAATGGCCGGCGGCCGGCCAGCCAAGAAGCCTCCCTGGCTTCACTTCCAATGTTTTCTGCAGCAGGAACAGAGACAACCCGAACAGCGACGAGAAGCTGCTCCATGTGCCAGTCGAGGTCGAGGCTAGGATGACGCTTCGGGGGTGAGTGAGGAACCGGGGGGCACCAGAGAGAGGAAGCCATGAGAAACGTTCGGCTGGAGCCTCCTTCCTGGGCATGTTGCTTTCCCATGTGCACAGCTGGTGTTTTCATGGGGAAAACGTGTGACCATACAGCCCCAAAAGGTGCACATGCAGCCTGTGATCTGTGAGACATTCTTCCTCATGGTTCTGTCAGTGAATAAAGACGAGGCCACTGTAAAGGTGGCCTTGGGCTTTTCTGCATTCTCCCTTTCTTCACTTGTGTGTCCCTGTTGCTTCGGGGAGGGGGTGTGTGTCATTTCTGCAAGTGTTTTGCCCCTTGTCCATTTTGTAAATCAGACGGGTGACCCATCTTGCAGAATTGTCCCAACAATGAATGAGATGAACATCGAAATCTTTAGCTGTACCCATGATAAGTTGCTTGAAAACCCAGACTTCCTTAGTGACAGAGCTGGAAGGGGAGAGGCAATCTATGAGCAATGTATACTCCAGACTCAATATCACATCACTGTATGTCCGGCAAAAAAACCTACTGATTTAAAGTGCAGGGAAATGTGCCAGATGCACAGAGATGTAATATTGAACTGACCACTAGAGGGAGACGAACGCATCCCCCTAAGCAATAGGGACACACAAGCAACACGAATGCGAACGCGGAAGAGCTGCTTGTGGGCACTGGGAAGAGCAGGTGCTGGAGAGAAGGTTGGGGCACCAGAGAGAGAAAGCCGTGTGCCAAGGCAAGAGGGAGAGGGGAACCTTGGATGACCACTTTCTTTCTGCTTTCCCCTAGGAGCTCTGCCCCAGCCAGCGTCCTGCTCCCACTGGTCACTGAGTACCCCAAACACGAGAGCAAGAAAGTGGCTGACTATGGGCCCCAAGTGGAGCACATTTATCGGGTACAAGAGGAGCTGCGGTTGGGATTGAGGATAATGGGTGGGGACACGTCCCCAGCTCACCACTCCTATTTCCCTGCTCGCTGACCCATTTTTCTTTTCAATCATCCACTCCAGTTGCAGAATGATGGTCCGAGTTCTGTTTCCAGGGCTGAACTTCTCGTGAACTTTCCCAATCGTTTCCGGGGAAACTTCCTACTCTACATCACAAAGGTGACCACGGAAGGCAGCATCAGCTGCTTTCCTTCCAACGAGACCAACCCCCTGAAGGTAAGACTGGCTCAGTTGAATCGGGCCCAAGGACAGTCCAGACCAGCATCCTGTTTCTTACTGGTTTATTTGGAAATGTATGGTCTGCTTTTCTCCCAAATGGGCGCCCAGAGCAGCTTAAAACTGCCTTCTCCCCTCCTCTGTGTTTTCTTCACAACAGCCCTGGCAGGTAAGTTAGGTGTATGCGGGGCTAGGCAGGGGCGAGGTAGTCAGGATACAGTCCGAGGTCAAGAGCCAGTCACGCAAGTTAGCCGGAAACCAAGTCCAATACACAAAACAAGAGCGGGGTGGTCAAGGTATAGTCCAAAGTCAAGAGCCAGGCAAGCAAACCAACCAAGAAACCAAGTTCAACGCTCAAACTATTAGAGTCGTCAGGAAACCAGAGTCCAAAAGAGTCAAGAGCCAGAGAGTCAAAAGTTCGGGGTGCAGAGTCGAAGCGTGGTCGTTCAAACCGAGGTCAAGGAGCCGAAGAAATCCAGACAGGAACCAGGAGTTGGGATCACGAGCGAGGAGGTGCAGAGCTTTCGTCCGAAGAGACTAGTTGCTGGCACGATTTGTTGGCATGAGGGCGTGGGTTAAATAGCCCATAAGCCTGCTGGCAATTAGCGCGCTCCAAGCGAGTCCCAGCTCCTGCTAATACTCGGGGCTGAATGAGCGCCTGCCACGCATGCATGCCACCCCCAGACTTTTAGATCCCCCAAATATGCAAACTGGCATTGTAAAACCAGCGAACCACTCAGCCTGAGCAGTACGCAACTGGCTGATGGATTTAGATGAAAGACCGGACAAAGCCATTTACAAAGCTGGCCGAAAAGGTGGCGACCAAGCCCCCTGGTGGGACCCATTCGGACGGGGGGGGACAGGCTGGTCAATGGGCTGGCAGTCCTTGCGATACCTGGGGCATGGGCTTGGTAAGGCTTGAAAAGTTAAAACTGGCCCCTTGAACCGAGCTCAGAAACAGACAGGCCACCAGTGCCAGTGTTCCAAGATTAGTGGGGAATTTCACATTACCCAGTTTCACCCGGTTTCAAGCCGGCAATCATCCGTTTTGAAGTGAACCGGTACAGGGCTGTCATTTCACACAGGACTTGCCCCTACCGGAAATGAGCCAGATCAGAAGCGGTTTGGCATTTCAGACTTGCACCGCTTTGTTTTCCCGCCGTTTTCCTCCCACGCGGGTGATCGATTTTTTTAAAAAAACCTTCGATTTATAGCGCTATAGCAGTATAACAAAACACTCCATGCATTCCAATGGGATTGATATAATGCTATTCTGTTGTACCGTTATAGCGTTATAGCGCTATAAATCGAACGTTGGGGGGGGGAACAGCCGGAGATCGCCCACGCGGGCGAAAAAAGGCGGGAAAAAAGCGTATCGGAACCGGGAGAGGGCACTGGAGACCACTTGGAAGTGGATGACAGGTAAAACGCTTCAGTCCCGGTTCCTAAACGGGACTGAAGCGGTTGTGTATGAAATGGCAAATAGATTCCGGAAGGGAACCGGTTCTCAAACAACCGGTTCTCAAACGGGTTTTGTCTGAAATGACAGACCAGAACCCGTTTGAGAACCGGTTCCCTTCCGGAATCTATCGCCTGTCTGTAATTCCCCTAGTGTTTTCCCCACAGCGGCCAACTTGGTGCCTCCAGGAAACCCTCCGGCAGGCCATCAAGGCCAAAGCCCGCCCTCACCATTGCCCTCCAGAACTGAAATTAAGTGATGTACCATCCCTAGACATGGAGGTTCTGTGGCAGCATCTGATAGACAAACCCTTTGTGACTCTTATCCTAATTTTATTTTTATTTTTTTAGCTGGGAAATTGGGCCAGTCCTCTGAAGATGCAGCAAACTATATTTCACCTGAGCTTTGTCCTTTCATTGTAGCTAGAGGTGCTGGAGCCCACGGCCATCCCCAGCTACAACGGGACTTTCCAGCCACAAAGAGGGCGCGAGAAGCGTGATGTGACCGCAGAGGCTGACCCAGCAGCGCTGCAGGGACCTGTTTTGGTGGTGAGACTTTTGGGGGAATCCAGCAAACTTTTTTTTTTTAATTTAAATTTTTTATTGGCATGAAGCAATATATTACAAACAAGATATATAACATTCTGCTTCCTTAATTTTTTTTCAGTACATAAACATTAAATATATAACAGTATTTAATCAAGTTGTAAGCAATAAAATATAACAAGGTTTGAATTAACCGAAGTCTGCAAGTTTTAAAGACAGTTTTTGAAATTTTTCATATTAATCAGTGCTATAGAACATTACACTATTCTTTTTCAAAGATTTTTCCCTTTTTGCTTTCCTTCCTCTACATATTAATACTCATTTACATATCATATGTGATATTGTAGATCAGTGATGGCGAACCTTTTAGAGACCGAGTGCCCAAACTGCGACCCAAAACCCACTTATTTATCACAAAGTGCCAACACGGCAATTTAACCTGAATACTGAGGTTTTACTTTAGAAAAAACAACTCATACATTAACTTAAGATGATCCAAACAAAGTAAGGAAAGCAATCCCAAATGCTTTCATTGACTTAAAATTATTTGGCAGAGGATTCGACACTTTAATGATGGTCTGGGCCTGGCTGGGGCGATGGCACGCGTGCCCACAAAGAGGGCTCTGAGTGCCACCTCTGGCACCCGTGCCATAGGTTCGCCACCACTGTTGTAGTCCATCCAACAGGTATTAGATCTACAGTTCAGTTCTATGCCGTTTCTCCAGTCCTGGCCTACTGGCTTAATTGGGCTTGAACTGGAATAATAGGGGATAGGATCGCCTTGTTGATTTAAAATCCCTTCTTCAGTTTGTAAATAAGACGGGTAACCCTTCTTGTGGAATTGTTCCAACCAGGGGTCATTTCCTGCCGGAGCGCCCCAGAGCAGCGCTCTGGCAGTAAGGAGCCCAGGCCCCACTCCCCGTCCGTGGAGAGACTCAGAGAGGTGGGATTTAAATGCCTGGGTTCCCTGCCCTTCCCGGTTCTAGCCAGCCCACTGTGGCGGGTTGGCTGGAGAGGGGAAGGGGAAGGGGAGGCGGGCAGGCATGCCTGCCTTTCCCCCGAGACTCTCAACTTTTGCGGAGAGACTCAGGGAGGGGGGGATTTAAACTCATTTGCATATGCCTTAACTCATTTTAAACATGCCTGCCCCTTTGTCAGGGGGCGTGGCATATGCAAATGAGTTACGCAAATGATCGCATGCACCTCTTTTTCCAGGAAATGACCCCTGGTTCCAACCATGAGTGAGATGAACATCGAAATTTTTAGCTGTGCCCATGATAAAATGCTTAAAGACCCAGACTTCCTTCGTGACAGAGCTGGAAAGGGAGAGCCTATCTATTTAGTATTAATTTATGAAATTATTTACGAGAAAGTACACATGGGAGTGCACCTCCCCTGATCTTTTTTTAATCAATCCAGTGAGCTTACATTGAATTCTAATAGATGGAAACCTGATCTTCCTGCAGAACTGTAGCAGTCAGGCTTGTGCCGCCATCCTCTGCCATGTGGGGGTGCTGGAGAAAGGGCAGGGAGCTTCTGTCACCATCCATGCCGTGCTGTGGCTGCAGAGTTTCCAAGAGGTAAGGGGGGGGGCGGAGAGACCAGGGATCCATCTACTTCCCTCCTTTGCTAGGTGCAGGGCTATTTTGGGGCAGGAAAGCACAGGAACGGAGTTCCGGCTGGCTCCCGAGTTGGCCACGTCCAGCAGGAACTCATTAGCACAATAGGCCACACCCAACAGCAGAAGCTCATTAGGACTGGCTACATTAGGGGTGTCTGGCCTAACATGCAAAGGAGTCCCTGCTACAAAAAAGGCCCTGGGTTTTGACAACAGACAAGGTAAAGAGAATAAGAAGCAAAAGGTGGGTGTGGCTGGATGACCACACTTCTGGCAACACGGGGGTGCGGCCTAATATGCTAATGAGCTGTGATGTCAGGGGGTGTGGCCCAATATGCTAATTGGTTTTGCTGTTGGGTGTGGCCTATTATGCTAATGAGTTCCTGCTGGGCTTTTTCTACAAAAAGAGCCCTGGAGGTGTGTACCATAAGCAGTGCCCTCCTGCAGTGATGCTTGGGCACTGGGGGTCCTGGCATGGTTCTTGTAACTTTGCCGTGAGCAAACAGCAGTCCGGCAGTCCCTCCTGCTTTGCATTCACCTCTCCTGCCTTTTCTACTTCCCTTTTGTCGCTTTTGATATTTCTTCCTTCTTCCAGTTTGGTGCAGTGGTTAAGTGAGCTGACTCTAATCTGGGAGAACCGGGTTTGATTCCCCACTCCTCCACTTGCACCTGGCTGGATGACCTTGGGCAAGCCATAACTTTGGCACAGCTGTTCTTGAAAAAGAGCAGTTTCTGTCAGGAGCTCTCTCAGCCCCGCCTATTTCACAGGGTGCCTGTTGTGGGGAGGGGAAGGGAAAAGGAGTTTGTCAGCCGCTCTGAGACACCTTTGGGTAGTGAAGGGCGGGGTATAAATCCAATCTCTTCTTCTTCTTCTTCTTCCCTTCCTTCCTTCCCCACTTTCTCCCCGGATTCCCTCTATCCTTCATCCTCTCTAGCCGGCTGCAAGGTGTGCTAAAGGCAATGGACAGATGGAGCAGTCGTGGCTGGGGGGGGCACTGGGATTTGGAGGGTGGGCAGCTGAGCTCCAGCTGCCTCCCATGAGGGGAAGGAAAGAGTAAAGTATGTGTGAGTTGCACCTGAGCTCCCAGGTCGCCTCTGTTTTCATGAAGGGTCTGTGTTTGCTTGGAAGGGTTTTAAACAACAGCTCCGCCGCCAGCAGGAAGTGCCTAGCCACGGTAGCTGTTTTATTGCAAAGGAACTTCAGGAACAGAATGAAAAGGGAAACTGCTGAATCACAAGTTATTACAACACTCGGAACAACAACCCCCCGGGCTCAACAGAGATATTGGTTTCTTATCTCATTATAGGAATGTCTGTTTGGGGGGGATACTCATTGAGTTAGGTATTTATTTATTAAGTTATCTATTTATTTATATCCTGCTTTTACCCCCGTTGGGGACCCAAAGCAGCTGTCATCATTTCCCTCTCCTCCGGTTTATCTGCACAATAACCCTGTGAGGTAGAACAATGTTTGAGTCCAGTGGCACCTTGAAGACCAACAAAGTTTTTATTCTGGGTATAAGCTTTCGCATGCACACAGGGCACACAAAAGCTTATACCCAGAATAGAATAAAACTTTGTTGGTTTTCAAGGTGCCACCGGACTCAAACTTTGTTATGCTGCTTCAGACCAACATGGCTACCCTCTGATGTAGGTTAGGCTGATAGTGTGTGACTGGCCCAAGGTTACCCAGCGAGCTTCCACGGAACTGTTACATCAAAAAACTGGCCCTCCACTGCAGTGTGTAAGGCTTCTGTGAACTGGGGGGCAGAGCCAGCATTTTCCTTCCCCTAGGGCAGTGATGGCGAACCTTTTAGAGACCGAGTGCCCAAACTGAGACCCAAAACCCACTTCTTTATCGCAAAGTGCCAACACGGCAATTTAACCTGAATACTGAGGTTTTACTTTAGATAAAACAACTCATACATTAACTTAAGGTGATCCAAACAAAGTAAGGAAAGCAATCCCAAATGCTTTCATTGACTTAAAGTTATTTGGCAGAGAATTCGACACTTTAATGATGGTCTGGGCCTGGCTGGGGCCATGGCACGCGTGCCCACAGAGCGGGCTCTGAGTGCCACCTCTGGCACCCGTGCCGTAGGTTCGCCACCACTGCCCTAGTGAAACTTGTGTGACGAATGTCTCCTTTCTTCCTATAACAGTGTCCCCTGGAACACTTCCTCATCGAATCCCAGGCCTGGTTCGGCGCCTCAGCAATGCCATACCGAATTCAGCCGAAAAATCTACCAAGTGGGACCATCTCGGTATGTCTGGAAATCTGTATTGCTGTGATGAATTTCTCTACAGACTCCAAAAGACTTTCATTTGAAACATTTCTGGACTGCCTTTCCACCCAGACAGGGTCCCCAAGGCGGCACGTATCAACATATCGAATCATTTCAACTTTAAAACAACATTTACAGTAAAACGTACCTAAAACAATTCAACAAAAACATATAGACACACATAAACACCACACAACCAGGGAGGAGGGCCAACAACGGGTACTGGGGATATGCCAGAACAAACAATCAGAGACATCCTTACCCACTGGCTGACAGAACAGTCTCCCTAAAGAGGGTGTGCCAAATTTTTGGCACCACAACCAAGAAGGCCCTTTGTCTGGATAACTGCAAAGGGAGTGTCCAGGGGTCATTTCGTAGAAAAAGAGGTGCAGGAGCTCATTAGCATAACTCATTTGCATAACTCGCTTGCATATGTCACACCCCCTGGTATCACCGGAAGTGTGTCAGAAGGCAACACCCGCTGCTCAGGCTCCACTGGACTGTTTTGGATTGCCACGTGTGGGGGGGGGGGACACCCGCAGATCCTTGTGCTCCTCGTGGCCCGGGGCTGCTGGGAGCAGGGGGTGGGGCTTGTTGCATGTGCCCGCCCCCTGGGCTCTTTACTGCCGGAGCTCCGCTCCTGTGGGCTCCCGCAGGAAATGACCCTTGGGAGTGTCTCAAACTCACTGCTTCCCCCACCCCCCCTCCCAGGCAGAGACGCTGGTGGAGAGGCTAGATCCTGACGCTGAGAAGAGCATCCCTGCCTGGTGGATCATTGCGGCTGTGCTGGCCGGCCTTTTTCTCCTTGCTGCCTCCATTACCCTGCTCTGGAAGGTGAGTGAGCCAGGCTGGCCCAACTGTGGCAGTAAAGGGGGGGGCAGAACCCCAAGGGCAAACTTGTACCTTGGAGAGAGACAGAGCACCCCCTCTGCTTGTCTGGTGGGAGGAGGTGCACACAGGCCAGCTAGCAGCTTCCTGGCTGGAAATGCCACCTCCTTGTGCCCCCTGGGGCCGTCAGCTCTGGGTTGTGAGATTCCTGGAGATTTTGGGGGGTGGAGGCTGGGGAGAGTTGAGAGACCTCAGTGGAGTATAATGCCATAGAGTCCGCCTTCCAAAGCAGCCATTTTCTCCCGGAGAGTTGACCTCTTTTACCTGGAGGCCAGCAGTGTTCCCCCTAAGCTGAGTTAGTGCAAACTAGTCCTTGTACTAGTTTGTAGGAGGAAGTAGGACATGCAGCAACCAGGCAGTGCAGGTAAAGAGTGCTGGATGTGCACTGAAAATCTATTCAGCAAAAAACTCTCAGATTTGCTACGTAGTTTGATTTTGGTTCCCCTCGCCCCGCGACGAGTAAGGGAAAGGCACGCCATCACCAAAGGAACAGCCATGGGTTCTCCAGCCTCCCAGGACCCCCAAGGAATGCGGTTTGCAAGTGGATTAATTCACAGATGCATTCCTAAAACAGAGGCAGGAAGGGTGCATCTCTGGGAATGGAAAACTTTGTGCAAATCTGAAATTCAGGCAGGCTTTTCGAATTTTGATTTAAATGTTTTAAGTGTTTCGATTTCATCTTTGAATTTCTTGGGACAATTAAACTAAAATCTTGTCATCTTGATACGCTTCCAGGTAACAATATTAGGTATGAGCTCCCCAAAAATCCGTATTTCACACCCTGTTTTCCCATGTTTTTAAAAAGCACAAACCTAGTAAAGTCTACAATTTAACTCAACAAACTTCACGGAAATATGAATTCAGTATTTCAAAAAGTATGGTCAAATGTTTATAACGGGTTGGAAACCAACGCTAACTTATAACAAACATATGTAAAAATATAGGAAACTATAAGTTCAAAGAAGGAGGTAACATGAGGAGAAGGATCTGTTATATGTTATAGGTGTATGTTTATGTTATGTTCTGTGCTGTTTTGTTTGGTACACGTCAGGGGTCGTTTCGTAGAAAAAGAGCTAGGGGAACTCATTAGCATAACTCATTAGCATATGCCACACCCCCTGACATCACCGGAAGTGTGTCATAAGGCCACACACCCCGCCCCCAACGGTCCCGGCCGCCACCGCCG
>NW_015166545.1:16900-20125 GCF_001447785.1 Gekko japonicus
TTGCGCTTCCTCCACGGTATCCTCCCGCTTCATTCGCTGCAGTGTGAACGGGAATACCACAACCAAGCCGTTCTGGGTCTGTTCCAGGTTTTCTTTGCCGCGACTCCCTAGCGCTTCAAATTGCCAGTCTGAACTCGGCCTAAAAGTGCTTTGTGTGTGTGTGTGTGTGTGCTCGCGCATGCAAATTCAGATTAGCTAGTGTGCTTGAAATCTCCCCCCTCCAATCTATTCCAGCTCTAGTATGAAAGACTATATGAATAGCCAGATGTGCTGGGGTGCATTTAGATGGATGGCAGCGGAAGGTATCTTCAGACACATCTGTGGCAGCTTGAATCCATGGCAGCTTGACTCCACATGGAGCGGCTGCAGAAGAGTGAACTGCCAGGGCTTTTAGTCGCTTTCTGCCCACATAAGGAACACAACCAGAATGTGGCTCCTGCTGACCGGTCTGGTCCTGTTTCTTATCCCACAACTTTTATTTATTTTTTTGCAGACTGGTTTTTTTAAGAGAACACGCCCTCCGACAGAGGACCAGGAGGAACTGACGAATGACCCCGAAACATAATCTGTGGGGCAGGAGCAGTCGTGGCAGTTCTATATGTCCGGGATCCACCCCCGTCAGATCTCATTCCCACGTGGATGCATCCCGACATCGTGCCAAGGAGATGCCAGACCGCACACACACCCCCCCGCCCGTTGCTGTTCTTCCACGGCTCTTCTTCAGATCCCCGTCTCTTCCTACCACCAGTCAGCACCTTCCACATCTAGGATTGGGGGAGGGGGAGATGATAATTCCGGTACACACCCTGAGGACAGGAGGAGTGACTTCTCTCCACCCCACCCTAAAAACCCAGCCCTTACTGGGAGATGTTATTACAGGAAACAGGACCACGGTGTATAATAGCCAGTAAAACAGTCAATCAACGTGTACAATTACACAATATTTGTTGGTTTTTATATGCAATGTTTAGAATTCAGTTATTAACAAAATTACAACAATAACACTACAATATGCGATATAAAGCTTAGCAGTACATACAGAGTAATACAAGTACTAGTTACAGACAAACGACGGAGTTCTAGTATACTATCCATTTGCGTGTCCTTCTTCAGGTTTGTCATTCTGTAATTATTTCTTCATTAGAATGGGTCTACAGCATATAATAATTGGCTAAGCTTCCCTCAGCTTAGCCAATTATTATATGCTGTAGAGTAGACCCAGTCACATTAGAGCTTGCTATAGGAGCTCCCCAGTCACCAGAGTCTAAGCGCGGTAGCATACATCAAAAAATTGTATAAGAATTAGCATTTTGAAATATGGCTTGCAGCTTTATATCGCATATTGTAGTGTTATTGTAATTTTGTTAATAATTGAATTCTAAACATTGCATATAAAAACCAACAAATATTGTTTAATTGTACACGGTGATCTACTGTTTTACTAACTTACTGGGAGGTGATTGCCCCCAGCCATTTTTTTTCACAAAGCGGGGGGCGGGGGGGGGACACACACCTGGGCTATAGAAAATGGTGTCTGTCAATCATGGTTTGTAGAAACAGGTAGCACATCTGTAAAATCACACCATTTGCACTAGGCACGTGTGAAAACAATCTCACACACCCATTCAATCACCGGCAATAGAGTTAAAGAAAGTATAATTATTAGATTGTCACAGCCATCGTGTCTTACACTTTTTCAAACTTTTTTTTTTATCTGGCTACCTGGAACTTTGCAAAGGTAGATTATAATAGTTTAAATAAATATGGCACACTGCTCCCTTCAGCTGTTTCAAAATTACCTCTTAAATATAAGTCGTAATGGTGTGAATTCTCCTGGAGACTATTTTTGGTCTCCTGCAATAAAGAAAGTGTGCTAATTCGCCCTCCGTGTCCAAACGGTTTCCCATCTATAAGGATTTCTTCCAGTATTCTTCCTCCCACAGTTTAGACATTGTTGGCTGGGCATGTTCTCCAGTAAGCCCGAGTTTTCTGCAGATGTTCAGTGGTGTCTCCCACAAACATCTCCATCTTCCTTAGTTTCGCTAAGGACCGTGAGAATCATTTTGGGCTCACTTCCAAGTTAGGAATAGCGGCCGGAAGAACAGGCTGATATGCCCACGTCAGCTTTGGAGGGTCTGCTGAGTCTATCTTGAGTGCTGGTTCCTGGCTGGAGCTATGGAATGGCCAGCATCTCACCTTGACTGTGAAGCATTCTGCTGTTTAGTAAACAGAAACGACCGTTTGCTGTTGAAAGAAAAAGCTGCTTTCATTGTGCTATATATTTTGAAATAGGAAATATTCTCTAACACAGGGAGCCAAAACGACTTACAAATGTTAAGTTCAAGGCCCATCAGTATTATGCAAGGTACAGATTTTGACTTTCTATTCATTTTACATTATTTTTGTTTGTAGCCCACCTTTCTCACTTGGGCTCAAGTCAGATCACACAGCGTGAGTCAGGACAGTCAACAGATGGGACATTCAGTGAACCAGGCAAGCAGGTGGGGGGGGGGGGGACGTTGGCTTATGTTTTCATAACCAAAAGTATCTGGATTTTGCTTTCCACTTTCAGATTTTGAACACTGCACATGAACATCTGTAGCAGAGCCCCAATACATCCCTCTCCTGCTTTCAAGGGAGCCTTTCTCGGGGCACAGAATGGTGGGTCTTGTTTTATGGCACGCATGGTTGTTGAATGGGCTTACAGACCTGTGTAGACTGAACGTGGGCCTCCTCAGCTGCCTATCATGCCACCTCCTGTGGAGATCGGTTATAGCGGATGCTGGTGTTCAAAAGCCGCCTAGCTGAAAGACTTGCCCATCATGGCTCGTCTTCTTGTCTACAAAACCTTCTGAAGCAGGCAAGCTCCTTCGGCAACCCACCCAAGTGAGTGCTCAGGACAGGCAGCACAAAATGCAGGGCTCTTTTTGGGCAGGAACGCACAGGAACGGAGTTCCGGCTGGCTCCCGAGTTGGCCACGCCCAGCAGGAACTCATTAGCATAATAGGCCACACCCAACAGCAGAAACTCATTAGGATTGGCTACATTAGGAGTGTGTGGCCTAACATGCAAAGGAGTTCCTGCTACAAAAAAGCCCTGGGTAAACAGAATGAGAAGCAAAAGGTGGGTGTGGCTGGATGACCACACTTCTGGTAACATGGGGGTGTGGCCTAATGTGCTAATGAGCTGTGCTGTCAGGGGTGTGGCCCAATATGCTAATGAGTT
>NW_015166545.1:21416-25078 GCF_001447785.1 Gekko japonicus
GCTAGCGGAAATGCATATCTGCACCCCTTCAGTGGGGAATAACCATCTTTGCCCAATGTCCTATTTAAAAAACACGTCACTATTTTGCATGCTAATTTAACAAGACACCCCTGTATATACAGCTATGATCTGTAAGTCCATTTCATTGTCTGATGCAGTGTGTGTGCACCTGACAGCTCGTTGTTGTTCAGTCGCACAGTCGCGAGTCCGACTCTTCGCGCCCCCAGGGACCACATCACGCCAGGCCCTCCTGTCTTCCGTCGTGCTCCGGAGTTTGCTCAGCTTCATGTTTGTTGCCTCGATGACACTGTCTAACCATCTCTTTTTTAAAAAAATATTTTCATTTTCCATTTCACAAAAATATGTGCATATATCCATTTAATACTTATCAGGGCTCTTTTTGTAGAAAAAGCCCAGCAAGAACTAATTAGCATAATAGGCCACATCCAACACCAGACTCATTAGCATATTAGGCCACACCCCCATGTTACCAGAAGCGTGGTCATCCAGCCACACCCACCTTTTGCTTCTTATTCTGTTGACCTTGTTTGTTGTCAAAACCCAGGGCCTTTTTTTGTAGCAGGAACTCCTTTGCATGTTAGGCCACACACCCCTATTGTAGCCAATCCAAATGAGTTTCTGCTGTTGGGTGTGGCCTATTATGCTAATGAGTTCCTGCTGGGCGTGGCCAACTCGGGAGCCAGCCGGAACTCCGTTCCTGTGCGTTCCTGCCCAAAAATAGCTCTGATACTTATACGTTACTTATTATAAAATTTTCCTTTCTTGTTTATAGTCCATTATCTATTACTAGCAAGTTCTCAGATCTACTGTATCTTCTTCAGCTTCAGCCAATTGTAAATTACTTCCCATCTGCCCCAAAAAGGTTCCTCTGGTTTGTTCTGTAGTGTCATGTTCAGTTTGTCCATTTCAGCTATTTCCAGAATCTTCTGTGTAAGTTCTCTCATTGATGAACGCTTTGCTGTCACAATTCTTGCTGCTGTTAATAGGTATACTATTATGTGGTTCTTTATTGTATCCGGAATCATATTTAATAAATACGTTTCTGGTGTTAATGGCATATTAATTTTGAGTATATCTCAGAAGATTTTAGATATTTTTTCCCAAAAGGTCTGTATTTTGTCACACCTCCACCAAATGTGGAGGTATGATCCTACATTCCTACTGCATCTCCAACAGATATTTGAAGCTTTCGGGAAGCATTTAGCAACTTTAGCAGGGGTCCAGTGCCACCTGAAAAACATTTTGTATATGTAGTCGCGCTAATATATGACACTGTCTAACCATCTCATCCTATTTATGGTCATCATTTAGTAAAGTGCATAGTGTATCATTATTTCATCCTGTTGTTGTTCAGTCGCACAGTCGAGTCCGACTCTCCGCAACCCCATGGACCAGATCCCGCCAGGCCCTCCTGTCTTCCGCCGTCCTCTGAAGTTGGCTCAATTTCATGTTCGTTGCATCGATGACACTGTCCAACCATCTCATCCTTTGCCGTCCCCGTCTTCTTTGACCTTCAATCTTTCCCAGCATCAGGGTCTTCTTCTTCAGGGATTGCTTCCTTCTCATTGGGTGGCCAAAGTATTTGAGCTTCAGTTTCATTATCTGGCCTTCCAGGGAACAGTCAGGGTTGATTTCTTTTAGGATTGACTGATTTGATCTCCTTGCAGTCCAGGGGACTCTCAAGAGTCTTCTCCAGCACCATAGTTCAAAAGAATCTATTCTTCAGCACTCGGCCTTCCTTATAGTCCAACTCTCGCAGCCATACATGACTACTGGGAATACCGTTGCTTTGACCCTGCGGACTTTTGTTGGCAGGGTGACGTCTCTACTTTTTATCATGCTGTTTAGGTTCGCCATCGCTTTCCTCCCAAGCAGGTTCACACTTTGAATAAAACTTTTTTGGTCTTAAAGGTGCCCCTGGACTCGAACTTTGTTCTGCTGGGTAAAAAACCCCTGGCTTTTGTGATGGGGAGCAGGATCAGTGGCTCTTCCGGCACTGGTGGGAGGGGAATGTGCAAACGGTGGTGCTTTAAAAACCACGGATGATGGTGCCAGTGGTTTGGAGGGGGGAGCCCACTCTGTTGGGTGAAAAGGCACTGTGGGCTGATGGGAGGCTGGCTCTTGAAGGGGGGGGCAAGGCTGAAGCTAGAGGGGCTACCGTGAAGGGCCCTGCTCCACAAAATCCTCACCCTGGGTGGGTGGAAGGGGTCAATGCACGTAAACACACTAGTTATCAGTCACCATTAAAATAATTTTGGTGAGAAAAACAATACGCTGGGGAAAGGAAGGAGTTGTGAAGGGTGTTGCCTAGCAGCTGTAAGGGCCCGGTCATGGGATTTTTGTAACTTCAAGGAGTTATGCCAATAAACGTCTATGCAGAGCTATTTTGGGGCAGGAACGCACAGGAACGAAGTTCCGGCTGGCTCCCGAGTTGGCCACACCCAGCAGGAACTCATTAGCATAATAGGCCACACCAAACAGCAGGAACTCATTAGGATTGGCTACATTAGGGGTGTGTGGCCTAACATGGAAAGGAGTTCCTGCTACAAAAAAAAAAGCCCTAGGTTTTGACACCAAACAAGGTCAACAGAATAAGAAGCAAAAGGTGGGTGTGGCTGGATAACCCCACTTCTGGTAACATGGGGGTGTGGCCTAATGTGCTAATGAGCTGTGCTGTCAGGGGTGTGGCCCAATATGCTAATGAGTTCCTGCTGTTGGGTGTGGCCTATTATGCTAATGAGCTCCTGCTGGGCTTTTTCTACAAAAAGCCCTGGAAAAAATCTCCAAGGAAGGGCTTGTCCTGCCAACTGCCCCTGCCGGAGCAACCGGAGCCTGGGCTTTGGCTCAGAACCCGCTGGTAGTGGCACAGAGTCACCAGGTCCCTCCTGGCCAGCGGCAGGGGATTGGGTTGCCATCTCCAGGTTGGGAAACTCCCAGAGATTTGGGGGCGGAGCCTGGGGAGGACAGGGACCTCCGTGGGGTGCAGTGCCACCCAGTCCACCCTGCAAAGCATTGGTTTTCTCCCTGGGGGAGCTGATCTCTGTAGCCTGGGGATGAGCGGGGATGTATTTATTTATTTAGTTTATTATTTAGATTGCTGAGGTGGCTCAAGTGGTTAAGACGCTGAACTGCAGGCTGTGGAAGGTCGGTAGTTCAGCAGTTCGAGACCCGAGTGTGCTGCATGACGGAGTGAGCTCCCGTCTCTAGTTCCAGCCAACCTAGCAGTTCGAAAGCAAGAAATTGCAAGTAGATAAATAGGTACCACTTCGGTGGGAAGGGAACAGCATTCCGTGCACCTCGGTGTTTAGTCATGCCAGCCACGTGACCACGGAAAAGTCTTCGGACAGCGCTGGCTCTTCGGCTTGGAAACGGAGATGAGCACCGCAACCCTAGAGTCGGACTTGACTGGCTTTCGAGCAAGGGAACCTTTACCTTTTTTAATAGGTGTCACTTCGGTGGGAAGGTGGGGACCTCAGTCCACCCTCCAGCCCCAAGCAGCCGTTTCCTCCAGGGGGCACTGATCTCTGCGGTCCGGCCGGGACCCGGGGAGGCTCCCAGCCGCCCCCTCCCTCCCTCCCCCGGAGGCGGGCATCCCTGCGGTGACGCGGGCCGGGGCGCGGCGGCGAGCGGGGCGCGGGCCC